>NC_142802.1:37195340-37495306 GCF_049724085.1 Artemia sp. Qi Xiang Cuo
CTAATATGTTAAAAAATATCATTATTTGTGTTGATTTCAATGCCCACAGCCTTTTGTGGGGAATAAACCAGCAAATAAAGCTGGTAAATTTATTGAGCATATGATTTCAAATAATAATGAATTAGCTGTTGCTACCCCTCCAAACCTAAATACATATTTTAACCCCAAAAGTGCCAAATTCTCCACAATTGACCTACAAATTGTGTCTTTAAATTTTTTGAACAAAATTTACATAAATAAAATTGATAGTCTGTGTACAGACCACTTTGCTATAGTTTGCTCCTAAATGAACCTGCTGAAACTTCTTCTCATACTTCCAAATATATCAACACTAAAGCAAATTGGTCTATTTTCCAAAATAAGCTAAATGATGAAATTACAAGTTTCACCCAAAGTTCATGCATTTCTAACACAACAGTTGACACACATGCTGAAGCCTTGACATCTTTACTAATAAATACAGCTAATCATGCTATCCCCAGGACAACACCTAAGAAAACATTCCCTAAACAAATTCCTAAAGCATGGTGGACAAATGAGTGCCTAAATAAATGGAAGATAAAAAAGGCAGCTAGGACAGAATTCATAAAAAAACCAACACCTACTACATATTTAAAAAAATTACAAGCAGAATCTAATCTAAAAAGGACTATAATAGATGCTAAATATAAATACTGGAATAATTTTGCAAATAATCTCTCCAGAGAAATGCATGAGCCAATTATACATAAAGTCATAAGCCACATATGTGGGAAAAAGACTTCTCCCAACCCACTCCTGTATGAACTTATACATAATAATACCCATTATGACAATGATATTGAAAAGGCTAACCTATTTGCAACTCTTTTTGTTAATAAGCTAACATCAAACAATCAAAGCAATCTGTCCACAATTCCTATGAACCCTAGTTACCAACCACGCCCAGGATCCGAGTGCATAACTAATCCATTTTCAATCCAGGAATTGAATAATGCAATACATCATATTAGGTCCAAAACTAGCAGCAGCTATGACAATATACACCCTACATGGATAAAGAATCTCACACCTTCATACAAACAAGAACTGCTAAATTGTTATAATCACGCTTGGGCATCCTCTAGGTTCCCCAATATATGGAAATGTTCGTCCCTCCTACCAATCCTAAAGAAAAATAAACCAAAAGATAACCCTGAGTCTTATAGGCCCATAATGATTACACCTGTGATGGGGAAAATAATGGAGAAAATGATTTATCACAGACTCCTCTGGTTTGTTGAGAAAAATAACATGATCCCACACACTCAAACTGGATTCAGGAAATACCACTCCTCAACAGATGCTTTCATTTTGCTAACAAATGCAATAAATGAATCTTTCTCAAAAAATAATATCCTAGTGGCAGCTTTCCTTGATTTTGAAGGAGCATATGACAATGTGAACCACCAAATCCTTTTAAATAAACTTGCAAACCTTGGAGTACCTCCCAAGCTAGTATCCTTTATTAAATCCTTCATAGAAGTGCGAAGTTTCATTGTTTGTGTTGGTTCAGCCTCTTCACCCCAAAAGACAATATCCAAAGGCCTACCTCAGGGAGCAGTCCTCAGTTGCCTCCTATTTGCCCTATATCTCTGGGACATGAACCTACCCCATACGAATCTACAATATGCTGATGATCTGGTGCTATGGTCATCTGGCAACACCTTTCAGATAGCACAGTCAAATCTGCAAAAGTCACTTTTCCAGTTTGAAAAATTCTCTCAACATTCAGATTTACCCATTGCACCCACCAAGTCAAAAATAATCCAATTTCACAGGAAGCGAAACCATGTTAATGCAAAACTAACTCTAAATAAAACAACTATTCCAGAGGATAATAATATTAATTACCTAGGTCTCATGCTTGACCAAAAACTTAATTTCCACCTCCACATTTCAAACACAATAAAAAAATGTTATAGAAAAGCAAATATACTAAAAAGACTTCTTTCCACACCCTGGGGTTGTAAGGAGAAAACCTTACTCCAGTTTTATAAATCACATATAAGACCCCATATTGACTATGGGATCATTGTCTATGGTGCATGTGCAAAGACCCAGATGTAAAAAATTGAAACAACACAAAATGATATAATACGTCTCATATTTGGTCTTAGGAAACCCACAAGCACCAAGTTTCTGCTTATGGAGAGTGGATTAACAACAATAAGGGAGAGACGTAGCTTTCTCTTGATAAAACATCTTACAAAAATTAAATCAAATAGCTCACACACATTACATAATTGGTTAAGAAATCCAGCCATGTATAGAGGTATTGCAGATGAGTATGCCAATATTCAAAAGAAGTTCCCTGTACCAGCAAAGTCTATTGCACCTACTTTCCCCCAATCCCCTCCATGGAATTGGTCATTTCCCATAATAAATACTGAATTTTCAAAATGGAATAAAGATTTAACCCCCATTGCTTTTGTTCAGAAAAAATTTGCAGAACTTAATACAATTACCTATAAAAATCACTTCCAAATATTTGGTGATGGGTCAAAAATGAATGAGAAGGTTGCAAGTGGTGTTTTCCTTCCTCACCTGAAAATTGCAATGGGTAAGAGACTATTTAACAATTTATCTATAATGTCTGCTGAGTTAAATGCCATAATCATGGCATTAGAACACCTTAAGCAAAACCAATCTTTGATTGAAAATTCGAATAATATTATCATCTCTTCCGACTCTTTATCAAGCTTTGAGTTGCTGGCCTCCGCTCCTCAATATAAGTTGGACATTGACACTTATCATTGTCTCAGTATTATTGATAATCTTGCTTCAAGTGGCATAAAAACTTACTTTCAGTACATTCCTAGCCACTCTGGCATAAGTGGTAATCATCAGGTTGATGAAATAGCAAAAAATGCTATAAATATTGACCAGCCAAGTGGGAGACCAATCCCAATTAGAGATATTTACCGATGGAGGCTATCAGATATTAATTTTAATAAGATTAATCCTATCCTTTCCCCCTTTCCCAATAAGTATCTTTCTAAAATTTATCATAGAATTCGTTCTGGAACAAATGGACTAAATTTCCTTGCATTCTCATATAAGCTTTCTAATTCAAGTGGTTCAATTCCCCTGTCCCCTCTTTGCAGGCATTGTAATATGAATAATGAAACAATTGACCATTGCCTATTTGAATGTAATATGCTGACGTCTGCACAACATACCTTGCTTTCTAAACTGTTAAAATACTTCAAACACCACAAAATCCCACTATCAGCCAAGAGCCTAGCCAACTATACCTGCACACAGAGTATAGAAATCGACATCTATCATCTTATATTTGAACTCCTAGAGTCGAAAGATCTGCTGAAAGATATCTGAATATATCTAATAAATATGAGGCAATCAAGCCAGTAGCTCTGTAGCCCACAGAGTGAAGCAAAAGGAAAAGGGCTAAATAGTGTTACTGAAAAGCCCGCATTCTGTTAAATAGAAGAAGAAGAAGAAGGCAATATGTCAATCACATACAACAGCAACCTTATAAGAAAATCGAAAGATATTTTCTTGTGATTATTATCGCTTCTAATCAGCAGTTGTACCAAACCTATCCTGCTCAAGTTGTCCTCAGGGCTATACTGTGGTGTTTATCCTCCCCATAGTATAGTGCAGACGGTTTGATATCATCTATTTTCCCTTCTTGTTGTAGTTTTATAATTGTGTTTAAAGCTTTTTCCAATTGGCAATGTTTAGAAGTCCTCCAAAAAAAAAATCCCCCCAGATACCAAATCAAATTCCATAGTGAAAGATACCCATCCTGGCTGGTCAAGCACATTATCTGAAAGTTCTAATGATAGCTCCAATTCGGAGAATAGGACAATGATAACTGTAGGTCCTAATGCAACCATAAATGATGATAATGGGTTTAAAGAGGTCCTCTCTAGAAGCTCTAAAAAAAGGAAAAAAATCTCCCCAATTAAAAGCATTTCCCCTCTCCCTGCCCAAGATCCTCCCTCCCAAAACTTAGGAATGTACCTTAAAATTACTCCCACTACCCTCTTTGAAATAAAAATGATCACTGCAATAAGAGTTGCAATTTTTAAATTGCTAAAATCAATGTTCTCTCTTAACATTAACTGTCATGGAGCTTTGCTAATAGCTGTAGAAGATCAGAAATCAGCAGATACAATAATTAACCTAAAATCCCTTCTGAATACCCCAATTATTGCATCTAATTGGAACCCAAAACACTCATCAACAAAAATTGTAGTTCATAATGTTCCCCCAGAGATATCTACTCAGGAGTTAAAAGAAGGGCTCTCAGATAGGGCTGGAAACACAATCCCAGTTGAGGATGTTACTCAACTTGGAAAACCTAACTCTAATGGCATAAAAACTAGTAGATCCTTCTTATTCAAACTAAAGGATAAAATTTATATTCCAGAAAAATTATTCCTATTTGGGCAAATCAAACCACGCAAAGAATAAAAACCTAAGCCTATTCAGTGTCAGAAGTGTCTCAAATTGGGACACACGACTAACAAATGCAATGAAATTCTCCAAGAGTGTAGTAATTGTAAATCATTCCACCCTAAAGAGCTGACAACTGGCAACAACACTCAGCCTACATGCATCAATTGCAAAGGCCCACATGAATCTACAAATAAATCATTATGCCCTGCATAGAAGAAAAGAGCTCTAACACTCCGAATATCAACAGAGAAGGCCATCCCATACCCCTTTGCAGCAATGGAAGCAAATGCTGCCCAACAATACCAAATAAAGCCTGTAATTAAACCAACCAAAACCCCCAAGTCAAATGCCCCCAATGCATCAAGCACCCCTTATAAAACACAATCTTCTAAGCCCCCTAGCTCAAATCCCTATCAGAAGGAATCACCAAGCCAACAAGCCTCCTTGTCCGGTGAGATGAGGTCAGCCTGGCCCCCCCTCCCAAGAAGAAACAAACCAGAAATACTACCAGGAATCAATCCCTTAACCAACAAACAGGATGCCCAACCAAAAATGCTATCCCCAAATATATGCTTATTCATTCTAAACTGCAATGCAGTTCAGGCCATGAACATACATCAACTACAGAAAACAAAAATTATTGCAGAATTGGCAAAAATCTACATCCCAGGTGATATGCTCATTCAAGGAAAAAAAGATCTTGCTTTACTTTTAACAAAACTGAACATTGATACACAGTCATATGAAGAATAAATCAACAACACAACATATATCAATGCTCCAATGGAATGTACGATCACTCACTGAAGATAAGCTAAATGAACTAATATCATTTATGAATAATAATTCCATTAATATTGCTTGCCTCCAGGAAACTCATTTAACCCAAAATCAACAAATTAAGTCTCCGGGATATACTATCCTGAGAAAGGATAGATTTTCAGAGAGAAAAGGAGGTGGGGTAGCTTTATTAGTTAATAATAATATAAAATTTTGTGGCATCAATTTTTCAGATTTTGCAAATGATGTTGATGTTATTGGTATCAGTGTTTGGCTGAATAATTTAAAAACCTAATATGCTTTTATAACCCTAATGGCCAAACTACAGATGCCAAGGATTTCTTTAATTATATAAATAATTCTAATATGTTAAAAAATATCATTATTTGTGGTGATTTCAATGCCCACAGCCTTTTGTGGGGGAATAAACCAGCAAATAAAGCTGGTAAATTCATTGAGCATATGACTTTAAATAATAATGAATTAGCTGTTGCTACCCCTCCAAACCTGAACACCTATTTCAACCCCAAAAGTGGCAGATTCTCCACATTTGCCTACAAATTGTGTCATTAAATGTTTTGAAAAAAAATTACATAAATAAAATTGATAGTCTATGTACTGACAACTTTGCTATAGTTTGCTCTCTAAATGAACCTGCTGAAACTTTATCTCATACATCCAAATATATCAACACTAAAGCAGATTGGTCTATGTTCCAAAATAAGCTAAATGATGAAATTACAAGTTTCACCCAAAGATCATGCATTTCTAACACAACAGTTGACACACATGCTGAAGCCTTGACATCTTTACTAATAAATACAGCTAATTATGCTATCCCCAACACAACACCTAAGAAAACATTCCCTAAACAAATTCCTAAAGCATGGTGGACAAATGAGTGCCTAAATAAATGGGGGATAAAAAAGGCAGCTAGGACAGAATTCATAAAAAACCATCACATACTACATATTTAAAAAAAATTACAAGCAGGACCTAATCTAAAAAAGACTATAATAGATGCTAAATATAAATACTGGAATAATTTTGCAAATAATATCTCCAGAGAAACGCATGAGCCAATTATACATAAAGTCATAAGCCACATCTGTGGGAAAAAGACTTCCCCCAACCCACTCCTGTATGAGCTTTTACATAATAATACCCATTATGACAATGATAATGGAAAAGCTAACCTATTTGCAGCTCTTTTTGTTAATAAGCTAACAAAAAGCAAACTGTCATGGAATAATCAAAGCAAACTGTCCACAATTCCCATGAACACATGTTACCGACCACGCCCAGGATCCGTGTACATAACCAATCCATTTTCAATCCAGGACTTGAATAGTGCAATACATCAGATTAGGACCAAAACTAGCAGCAGCTATGACAATATTCACCCTACATGGATAAAGAATCTCACACCTTCATACAAACAAGAACTGCTAAATTGTTATAATCACGCTTGGGCATCTTCTAGGTTCCCCAATATATGGAAATGTTCGTCCCTCCTACCAATCCTAAAGAAAAGTAAACCAAAAGATAACCCTGAGTCTTATAGGCCCATAATGATTACACCTGTGATGGGGAAAATAATGGAGAAAAGGATTTATCACAGACTCCTCTGGTTTGTTGAAAAAAATAATATGATCCCACACACTCAAACTGGATTCAGGAAATACCACTCCTCAACAGATGCTTTCATTGCGCTAACAAATGCAATAAATGAATCTTTCTCAAAAAATAATATCCTAGTGGCAGCTTTTCTAGATTTTGAAGGGTCACAGGACTATAGGAAACTACAAATCCTTTTAAATAAACTTTGAAACCATGAAATTCCCCTTAAGCTAGTATCTTTTATTAAATAATTCATAGAAGTGTAACCTTTAATTGTTTGTTTCGTTTCAGCCTCTTCTCCGGGCAAAGTAATATCCAAAAGCTAGCCTCAGGGAGCAGTCCTCGGTTGCCTCCTTTTTGCCCTATATCTCTGGGACATGAACCTACCACACACGAATCTACAATATGCTGATGATCTGGTGCTATGGTCATCTGGCAACACCTTTCAGATAGCACAGTCAAATCTTCAAAAGTCACTTTTCCATTTTGAAAAATTCTCTCAACATTCAGATTTACCCATTGCACCCACCAAGTCAAAAATAATCCAATTTCACCGGAAGCGAAACCATGTTAATGCAAAACTAACTCGAAATAAAACAACTATTCCAGAAGATAATAATATTAATTACTTAGGTCTCATGCTTGACCAAAAACTTAATTTCAACCTCCACATTTCAAACACAATAACAAAATGCTATAGAAAAGCAAATATACTAAAAAGACTTCTTTCCATACCCTGGGGTTGTAAGGAGAAAACCTTACTCCAGTTTTATAAATCACATATAAGACCCAATATTGACTATGGGCTCATCGTCTATGGTGCATGTGCAAAGACCCAGATGCAAAAAATTGAAACAACACAAAATGATATAATACGTCTCATATTTTGTCTTAGGAAACCCACAAGCACAAAGTTTCTGCTTATGGAGAGTGGATTAACAACAATAAGGGAGATACGTAGCTTTCTCTTGATAAAACATCTTATAAAAATTGAATCAAATAGCTCAGACACATTACATAATTGGTTAAGAAATCCAGCCATGTATAGAGGTATTGCAGATGAGTATGCCAATATTCAAAAGAAGTTCCCTGTACCAGCAAAGTCTATTGCACCTACTTTCCCCCAATCCCCTCCATGGAATTGGTCATTTCCCATATTAAATGCTGAATTTTCAAAATGGAATAAAGATTTAACCCCCATTGCTTTTGTCCAGAAAAAATTTACAGAACTTAATACAATTACCTATAAAAATCACTGCCAAATATTTGTTGATGGGTCAAAAATGAATGAAAAGGTTGCCAGTGGTGTTTTCCTTCCTCACCTGAAAATTGCACTGGGCGAGAGATTATTTAATAATTTATCTATAATGTCTGCTGAGTTAAATGCCATAATCATGGCATTGGAACACCTTAAGCAAAACCAACCTTTGATTGCAAACTTTAATAATATCATCATCTATTCCGACTCTTTATCAAGCCTTGAGTTGCTGGCCTCAGCTCCTCAATATAAGTTGGACATTGACGCTTATCATTGTCTCAGTATTATTGATAATCTTGCTTCAAGTGACATAAAAACTTAGTTTCAGTACATTCCTAGCCACTCTGGCATAAGTGGTAATCATCAGGTTGATGAAATAGCAAAAAATGCTGTAAATATTGACCAGCCAAGTGGGAGACTAATCCCAATTAGAGATATTTACCGATGGAGGCTATCAGATATTAATTTTAATAACATTAATCCTATCCTTTCCCCCTTTCCCAATAAGTATCTTTCTAAAATTTATCATAGAATTCGTTCTGGAACAAATGGACTAAATTTCCTTGCATTCTCATATAAGCTTTCTAATTCAAGTGGTTCAATTCCCCTGTCCCCTCTTTGCAGGCATTGTAATATGAATAATGAAACAATTGACCATTGCCTATTTGAATGTAATATGCTGACGTCTGCACAACATACCTTGCTTTGTAAACTGTTAAAATACTTCAAACACCACAAAATCCAACTATCAGCCAAGAGCCTAGCCAACTATACCTGCACACAGAGCATAGAAATCGACATCTATCAACTTAATATTTGAACTCCTAGAGTCGAAAGATCTGCTGAAAGATATCTGAATATATCTAATAAATATGAGGCAATCAAGCCAGTAGCTCTGTAGCCCACAGAGTGAAGCAAAAGGAAAAGGGCTAAATAGTTATACTGAAAAGCCCGCCTGCTGTTAAATAGAAGAAGAAGAAGACAAGAAGTTCTAGAAGTTCTAAAAAAAGGAAAAAAATCTCCCCAATTAAAAGTATTTCCCCTCTCCCTGCCCAAGATCCTCCCTCCAAAAACTTAGGAATTTACCTTAAAATTATTCCCACTACCCCCTTTGAAATAAAAATGATCACTGCAATAAGAGTTGCAATTTTTAAATTGCTAAAATCAATGTTCTCTCTTAACATTAACCGTGATGGATCTCTGCTAATAGCTGTAGAAGATCAGAAATCAGCAGATACAATAATTAACCTTAAATCCCTTCTGAGTACCCCAATTATTGCATCTAATTGGAACCCAAAACAATCACCAACAAAAATAGTAGTCTATAATGTTCCCCCAGAGATATATACTCAGGAGTTAAAAGAAGGGCTTTCAGATAGGTCTGGAAAAATAACCCCAGTTGAGGATGTTACCCAACATGGAAAACCTAACTTTGATGGCCTAAAAAATCGTAGATCCTTCTTATTCACACTTAAGGATAAAATTGATATCACAGAAAAATCATTCCTATTTGGGCAAATCAAACCACACAAGGAATAGAAACCTAAGCCTATTCAGTGTCAGAAGTGTTTCAAACTGGGACACACGACAAACAAATGCAAAATACCACTCCTCAACAGATGCTTTCATTTTGCTAACAAATGCAATAAATGAATCTTTCTCATAAAATAATATCTTAGTGGCAGCTTTCCTAGATTTTGAAGGAGCTTATGGCAATGTGAACCACCAAATCCTTTTAAATAAACTTGCAAACCTTGGAGTACCTCCTAAGCTAGTATCCTTTATTAAATCCTTCATAGAAGTGCGACGTTTCATTGTTTGTGTTGGTTCAGCCTCTTCATCCCAAAAGACAATATCCAAAGGCCTACCTCAGGGAGCAGTCCTCAGTTGCCTCCTTTTTGCCCTATATCTCAGGGACATGAACCTACCCCACAGGAATCTACAATATGCTGATGATCTGGTGCTATGGTCATCTGGCAACACCTTTCAGATAGCACAGTCAAATCTGCAGAAGTCACTTTTCCAGTTTGAAAAATTCTCTCAACATTCAGATTTACCCATTGCACCCATCAAGTCAAAAATAATCCAATTTCACCGGAAGCGAAACTATGTTAATGCAAAACTATCTCTAAAGAAAACAACTATTCCAGAAGATAATAATATTAATTACCTAGGTCTCATGCTTGACCAAAAACTTAATTTCCACCTCCACATTTCAAACACAATAAAAAAATGCTATAGAAAAACAATTATACTAAAAAAGACTTCTTTCCACACCCTGGGGTTGTAAGGAGAAAACCTTACTCCAGTTTTATAAATCACATATAAGACCCCATATTGACTATGGGCTCATTGTCTATGGTGCATGTGCAAAGACCCAGATGCAAAAAATTGAAACAACACAAAATGATATAATACGTCTCATATTTGGTCTTAGGAAACCCTCAAGAACCAAGTTTAGGCTTATGGAGAGTGGATTAACAACAATAAGGGAGAGACGTAGCTTTCTCTCGATAAAACATATTACAAAAATAGAATCAAATAGCTCACACACATTACATAATTGGTTAAGAAATCCAGCCATGTATAGAGGTATTGCAGATGAGTATGCCAATATTCAAAAAAAGTTCCCAGTACCAGCAAAGTCTATTGCACCTACTTTACCCCAATCCCCTCCATGGAATTGGTCATTTTCCATAATGAATACTGAATTTTCAAAATGGAATAAAAATTTAACCCCCATTGCTTTTGTCCAGAAAAAATTTGCAGAACTTAATACAATTACCTATAAAAATCACTTCCAAATATTTGTTGATGGGTCAAAAATGAATAAAAAGGTTGCAAGTGGTGTTTTCCTTCCTCACCTGAAAATTGCAATGGGCGAGAGATTGTTTAATAATTTATCTATAATGTCTGCTGAGTTAAATGCCATAATCATGGCATTAGAACACCTTAAGCAAAACCAACCTTTGATTGCAAATTTGAATAATATTATCATCTATTCCGACTCTTTATCAAGCCTTGAGTTGCTGGCCTCAGCTCCTCAATATAAGTTGGACATTGACACTTATCATTGTCTCAGTATTATTTATAATCTCGCTTCAAGTGGCATAAAAACTTACTTTCAGTACATTCCTAGCCACTCTGGCATAAGTGGTAATCATCAGGTTGATGAAATAGCAAAAAATGCTATAAATATTGACCAGCCAAGTGGGAGACCAATTCTAATTAGAGATATTTACCGATGGAGGCTATCAGATATTAATTTTAATAAGATTAATCCTATCCTTTCCCCCTTTCCCAATAAGTATCCTTCTAAAATTTATCATAGAATTCGTTCTGGAACAAATGGACTAAATTTCCTTGCATTCTCATATAAGCTTTCTAATTCAAGTGGTTCAAATCCCCTGTCCCCTCTTTGCAGGCATTGTAATACGAATAATGAAACAATTGACCATTGCCTATTTGAATGTAATATGCTGACGTCTGCACAACATACCTTGCTTTGTAAACTGTTAAAATACTTCAAACACCACAAAATCGCACTATCAGCCAAGAGCCTAGCCAACTATACCTGCACACAGAGCATAGATATCGACATCTATCAACTTATATTTGAACTCCTAGAGTCGAAAGATCTGCTGAAAGATATCTGAATATATCTAATAAATATGAGGCAATCAAGCCAGTAGCTCTGTAGCCCACAGAGTGAAGCAAAAGGAAAAGGGCTAAATAGTTTTTACTGAAAAGCCCGCCTGCTGTTAAATAGAAGAAGAAGAATATGTCTTTCATAATGACAAAAGACAAGAAGTTCTAGAAGTTCTAAAAAAAGGAAAAAAATCTCCCCAATTAAAAGCATTTCCCCTCTCCCTGCCTAAGATCCTCCCTCCAAAAACTTAGGAATTTACATTAAAATTATTCCCACTACCCCCTTTGAAATAAAAATGATCACTGCAATAAGAGTTGCAATTTTTAAATTGCTAAAATCAATGTTCTCTCTTAACATTAACCGTGATGGATCTCTGCTAATAGCTGTAGAAGATCAGAAATCAGCAGATACAATAATTAACCTTAAATCCCTTCTGAAAACCCCAATTATTCAAAAGAAGTTCCCTGTACCAGCAAAGTCTATTGAACCTACTTTCCCCCAATCCCCTCCATGGAATTGGTCATTTCCCATAATAAATACTGAATTTTCAAAATGGACTAAAGATTTAACCCCCATTGCTTTTTTCCAGAAAAAATTTGCAGAACTTAATACAATTACCAATAAAAATCACTTCCAAATATGTGTTGATGGGTCAAAAATGAATGAGAAGGTTGCAAGTGGTGTTTTCCTTCCCCACCTGAAAATTACAATGGGCGAGGGATTATTTAATAATTTATCTATATTGTCTGCTGACTTAAATGCTATAATCATGGCATTAGAACACCTTAAGAGAAACCAAATTGTGATTGAAAATTCAAATATTATTATCATATATTCTGACTCGTTATCAAGCCTTGAGTTGCTGGCCTCAGCTCCTCAATATAAGTTGGACATTGACACTTATCATTACTTACTTTACTTGTACTTGTGGCGGGAATCAGGCGTTTCCACCTCGCCCGGCATCGATGATCTTGGAGACCTTCTTGGACCATGTTGAGCGATCTTCTGCCAGCTGCTCTGCAAAAGTAAGCCACTGAGTTGACCATCTGTGTCCGAACTTTCTGAATCCCCCGATAGGTTCAAGGTCTGATTTGGCCAGGTTCCACCAGTTTTTCCTCTGTCCTCCTTGGCGTCTCTTCCAGGAGCTAATAGGCTCGACTAGAAGTATTTGGCGAGGCAAGTATTCTGGTGGCTTCCGTAAAACATGGCCCAACCATTTCAAACGGCGTTCTTTAATAGTGAGCGCAACATCTCTCTGAATATTGCACATTCGACGTAGATCCGTGCTGGAGATACGGTCACGCAGCTGTATTCTGAGAATTCTTCGCAGACAGGTATGCTCAAACACCTTCAGCGTATTCTCATGCTGTAGTTTTACCGACCATGTTTCGCATCCGTAAAGGAGAACGGTGCGGACTAGTGCCATGTAGATTCGAACTTTCGTTTGGACACTGACTTCGCGGCGATTCCATAAGGGTTTCCGAAGGGAGGCAAAGACTGTCTGCGCTTTCTGTATTCTCTGTTGGATATCAGCGTCGGAGGATCCGTCAATACATATTTGGGAGCCTAAGTATGTAAAACAGTTGACTTTTTCCAGTTGAACTTGATTGACAGTTAGTGTGAATGGTCCTGTGTCGTGGTTAATAGCCATGAATTTCGTTTTCTCTGTGCTGACTTTCAAGCCGATCAGGTCTGCCCAGGCCACCACGTTGTCAAGCATGTTTTGAGCTTCTACGGGTTCTGACAGGAGGCCAACATCATCCGCATAATCGAGGTCAGTCAGTGAGAGATTCTGTCCGATCTGAACTCCTGGATAGGACGACAGTGCATTTTCAAGCACCCAATCGACGCAATAATTGAACAGAGTCGGAGAGAGGATACACCCTTTTTTACTCCGAACTCAACCAGGAATTCTTCAGTTTCTTCACCATAGACTCGAACTCGGCTCACTGACGCGTCATAGTATGCCTTCATCAGTTCAACAAACTTCAGTGGCATTCCGTCATTCTCTAGGATCTTCCAAAGTTTCTGGCGAGTGACAGAGTCGAAGGCGGCAATGAAGTCCAGGAACATCAAGATCAGGGGTAGATTGTACCTTTCAAACTGCTGGATAATGAGGCGAAAAACGAAGATATTATCAGTACAGCCTCTACCTGGCCGAAAGCCGGCTTGATTTTCTCGGGTTCTTTCCTCCCTTGCCCCTTTGAAGCGGTTCAAGAATATAATCCCGAATATTTTGACCGCAATGTCTATAAGACTTATTCCGCGGTAATTTTTGCATTCGGTTTTATCTCCTTTCTTATAGAAGGGGAGAATGACTGATGTCTTCCAATCTTTTGGGAAAGAATTGGTCCTCCACACTTCTTCGAGAATGCCATGGAGCTGTTCAGCAGTGACCTCAGGGCATTGTTTGTACACTTCCGGGGAGGCCGTCTTCACCTGGGGCTTTGTGGTTCTTCAGGGTCTTGATCGCTTTTAGTATTTCGGCTCTGGTCGGTGTATCCAGCTCGACGTCGTAGGGTTCTTTAGAAACGGCAGGTGGGAAAGCACCAGGGGCGGATGATGGGGATGGGTTTAGGAGCATCTGAAAGTGATCCTTCCATCTTGCTAAGCGCTCCTTCTGACAACTGATGATTTTTCCTGATCTGTCTTTGACTATTTCTGAGACAGCAGCTTTCTTACCAACGGACTCTTTCAGGATCTGGTAAAGCTTGCGGGTATCATGTGAGCGTGGTGCTTTCTCTAACGACACGGTAGCATCTTCCCACATTTGGCGGCGGTCCAGACGAACAGAGCGTTTTACCTGTCTGCGCAGCTCTTTTGTTTCTTCTTTAGGGCCGCTCATTTTTTGTCTTCGCTCACCGACTATTGACAGGGTCCTAGCGGTAATCCAGTGCTGTCGTGTGTTTTTTTGTAGGCCGAGGTTCTCATAAGCAGTCTCTGTCATCACAGTTTTAAATGTCTCCCATCTCGTATCGGGGGGTGGGTTTTTATAAGAACTGAGGGCGTCAAATAGGTAAGTCAGTTCCAAATTGAGGGCCTGCCGAACTTCTTTGTCTTGGAGCTTACCGATGTCGAATCTGGCCTTGGGTTGGTTTTTCCTCCGAGTTGCAAGACGTAGCAAAATTTTTGCAGCCACAATCCTGTGGTCAGACCCAGACTACGAGCCTGTGTCCGCGCCGTTGTAAGAGTGAGAGTCCTGTACGGAGCTTCTCCAGCGCTGGTGTCCGAGAATGAAGTCTATTTGAGCCTTAGTGACACCGTCATTTGAATGCCAAGTTAAAAGGTGGCTAGGTTTGTGCTGAAATATGGTATTGGTGACAACAAGGTGGTTCATCAAGGCGTAGTTTAACAACCTTCGCCCATTCTCGCATCTGTGACCTTGTCCAAATTTTCCCAGGACTTGTCTTGTGGTTTGGTCAGAGGGACCAACTCTTGCGTTGAAGTCTCCAGCAACAATCAAGTAATCACGTGCGGCAACAGAAGAAGACAGCTGCTGTAGCTCGCCGTAGAAATCATCCTTGGTCGTATCAGCAGCGTCACGGGTGGGAGCATAGGTAGAAATTATCGACACATTTGCGGGGTTTCCTTTTAGTCTGATTCTGGCAAGTCTACAGGAGACTGGATCCCATTCTAGGAGAGCATTTATGGTTCTTTGGCTCATGATGAAACCAACTCCGTGGAGTCCCGAATTATCCTCTACTCCGGAGTAGAAAAAATGGAATTGATGTAGCGTTTCAGGAGCTGTAATAACTATTGAGCCAGTAACCTGAAATTCTGGTCTCGGATATGCAAAGTATGTCTATGTTGTACTTCTCCATCTCATGGACAAGAAAAACTTGCGTGGCTTCTTGTTTGACGGATCTTACATTCCAGCATCCCACATTTATGCTAGATTTTGCCTGTTTAATGACTGTAGTGGGTTTTCCTAGATTCATGGCATGAAAAGGTTTTTTCGACTTCGCCGCCATATTCGAAGTCGCGTCGCCTGCCGGGAAAGCCGTAGTATGGTTGGCTTGTTTACTTCTCGACACCCGCGCCAATACAGGGGCCGCGTCGCTTGCCGGGGACGCCGTAGCCGGTACAACTTTTCTTCTAGGTCTCAGATCCATCGATGTTTCTTGGGGATAGAGTTGACCGCAAGGTCCCCAGTCTTGCGGGTCACCCGGAGCGCGTTGGCCACCAAATCGCTCGGCGTGGAGCTCAGTGGTGCTTACACCCTTCCACCGCTTTGAGGTGCGCTGACGGATTTCCTCTGCTGCCCAGGGACGGAAGATCGAGCCTCATTGCCTGTAACTACCATCACTGCCATGGAGGTATACAAGCTTAGCTTGACCTTTAATTCCCACCTGGAATCAGCAAGGGCTTAAAGGACACTTATCATTGTCACAGTATTATTGATAATCTTGCTTCCAGTGGCATAAAAACTTACTTTCAGTACATTCCTAGCCACTCTGGCATAAGTGGTAATCATCAGGTTGATGAAATAGCAAAAAATGCTATAAATATTGACCAACCAAGTGGGAGACCAATCCCAATTAGAGATATTTACCGATGGAGGCTATCAGATATTAATTTTAATAAGATTAATCCTATCCTTTCCCCCTTTCCCAATAATTATCTTTCAAAAATTAATCATAGAATTCGTTCTGGAACAAATGGACTAAATTTCCTTGCATTCTCATATAAGTTTTCTAATTCAAGTGGTTCATTTCCCCTGTCCCCTCTTTTCAGGCATTGTAATATGAATAATGAAACAATTGACCATTGCCTATTTGAATGTAATATGCTGATGTCTGCACAACATACCTTGCTTTGTAAACTGCTAAAATGCTTCAAACACCACAAAATCTCACTATCAACCAAGAGCCTAGCCAACTATACCTGCACACAGAACATAGAAATTGACATCTATCATCTTATATTTGAACTCCTAGAGTCGAAAAATCTGCTGAAAGATATCTGAATATATGTAATAAATATGAGGCAATCAAGCCAGTAGCTCTGTAGCCCACAGAGTGAAGCAAAAGGAAAAGGGCTAAATAGTTTTACTGAAAAGCCCGCCTGCTGTTAAATAGAAGAAGAAGAAGACAAGCCAAGGCAAAAGAAGAAGTTTATCTGAATAAAAGATATCAGATGATATCAGATATCAAGGCAAAAGAAGAAGATATCTGAATATATCTAATAAATATGAGGCAATCAAGCCAGTAGCTCTGTAGCCCACAGAGTGAAGCAGAAGGAAAAGGGCTAAATAGTTTTACTGAAAAGCCCGCCTGCTGTTAAATAGAAGAAGAAGAAGAAAGAAGTTTTTGTCCCACCACCTGAACAATTAAAAGAAACATTGGTGGTTGTCAATAACTTCCATACCTTGTAAAATTCAAATCTGGACTAGATAAATTGCTGGAAGAAAAAGAAGTTTTTGTCCCATCACCTGAACAATTGAAAGAAACAAAGGTTCAGCAGTATGTCTTTCATAATGACAAAAGACAAGCCAAGGCAAAGGTTGAAGGTTGAATAAAAAAAAAAATGTAATTGTACTTCTAATTTAAGGTCCATTTGGACATCAAGACATCAAGAAAAATGTTGGCAGGCTGCAATTTTAACCTTTCAAAAAGTTCAAGGTGTTTCTTTACTCAGAATAAAGTGGCAATTGGCTGTAGCTTTGGCTGGATTAGATAGTGTTATCAGTAGTAACAAAAGCACACTTTGTGATTGGTTTAACAAGTAATTTTATCAAGCACTTCGTGTTAGAAGTTTGAGGCTGACAAGAAATGTTTTACTAAATAGTGTTTTTAATCTACTTGGAAGACAGAGATCTTGCACAAAGCTTGGAAAGAGGATATTTGCATAAATTTTCTAACATAAACCCTCTTAAATTCTTCAAGAGTCTCTGTGAAACATAGACTGGGCTTTACTCATTATGGTGAATAGAATGAACTGCAAAGGACTATGAATAACTGCTTAGGTACATCTGAAGTTGCTTGTCAGGTGTTTTCTTTTCATTCATAATTTAATGAGCTCATTCAAATGGTTACAAATGATATTGAAGATACTGGCACTCTTGATAAATACAAATGACTAGGACTTCACACTGAGTGATGAATTACTGCATTTTTTAGTAGAACTACATTTTATGGACCATGTTCCATAATATTTGAGGCCTGTTAACTTTTACCAAAATTTTAACCAAACAGCAACTTTCTCTATTCTAGAAGTTGTGATGCCAAATCTCCAGTTCTGCTATCAGATAGCTCAACTGAATCTTTGGCAAATTACTTTCATAAAGATGAACAACCTTTATGAAAGCCACTCAAGTCTTCTGAAGAAAACAGTTTACCAGTAGCCAAAAGAATTTTGCATTACAAAAAATAATTATAATAACAAAAGATTTGGTTAAAATTTTGATAAAAGTTAATTGAAGATGTTAAATGTGTCAACAGTTGATGGTAAAAGCTAGCAAGAGATTAGCTTGAAATATAGAAAAATTTTGTCTTTTATCAAAAATAAGGTTGGTTCAAAATAAAGAAAAGTTTTGTTTTTTCCCAATTGCTAAGTAAAATATTGTATAATTAATCTAATTACAGCTAAAATAATATGCTGCAGAAACACCTTTGCTTTAAGACCACCAAACAAGTGGTAGTGGAATTTTCATGTGTATGAAAAGAAAATCAATAAACAGAAAAATGTTTAGAAAGAAAGGTTATAAAGTGAAGATCCTCAGCTTTGTGTACACCTGCCACAGTCTTTGCACCTGCCTGCATACAGCAACTTTTAAGGTGGCTAAGGGAAGGACATTTGTAAAAAAAAAAAAAAAAAAAAAAAAAAAAAAAAAAAAAGAAAGGGACAGTGAAAATACAGATGACTTGTCCAATGCATTCTTGTATTTTACATTTTAAAATTTCAATTATTATTAATTTTACAATTATTTAGGTTCTAGGTTTGGACTTCCTTCAGTTTGTGCCTGTATTCATTTTATATGAGGGATCTGATGGATAATAAATGCTGATTTTGAAGTATCAAGTTGCAATCCTATTGAAGCAGCAGTTTATATATATATATATATAATTTTTTTTTATTGGATAACAGATTTGAGAAAGCATGCATAACTTGGCTGGAATAATTTGGAGAAACAAAAGATGTATTTATTTGACAAAAAAAAAAAAAAAAAAAAAAACATGACTAAAATTAGGTTGGCTTTGAAAGTATGTAAACTTTGTGATTTTTCTTACTGTGATGGGAAAAGTCAGAGGATTTTTCCTAGGGGAAAGGGGGTTGGATTTCTAACAGGAGCCTTGACTCTCCTTTTGCCTGTAACAACATCAAAAAAGTTAGTGCCTTGCATAAATTAAAAAAGCAATCTTGAATTATTATACTTCTTGAGAAGGAGGGTTATTGATTTTACATGAGCATTGTGGAAAAAAAACAGACAATCAGATATATCAAAACACCAGATTTTTGAGATATTTAGGATACTTATCTTTTTGCAACAACGAGGGGGGGGGGGGGTAGTCAAATATAGCCTACAGGATTTTAAAACTAACAGATAATAGAAAACAAACAGAGAATAGAATAAGTAGTCTTCTAATTTTGCAGATTGAAAATCTTTCTATGACACTGGTTTCAACAAGTGTGTGACATGTACACCTTTGTATTAAAATGTATTTTGGAATCCTTGATATTGTAGGGGCTGTTTGTTTAATTTTTAGTCTTATCCTCTGGAACTGCATGTGTCATGTTACCTCTGGAGGCAAAATTTTGAATTGCATTGAAATAGCTACTATTAATTTCTTTTAGATATCATTTGGGGCTGTGAGGTGCCCAGGGGTCACATTGTATTTTGAAAGTGCATCAGATTGCCTTTTGATTGGTTTTGGCTAAAAAAAAGTGCACTAGAACTTTGATTTGTAATCAAGTAATTCCCCATGCATGTTTTCATGACTGTCCATTCTATGCTACTGAACCTTGAAAAAAGCATGGGAGGCATATTGCTCTTCACTAAGTCATCTCCACAACTGATTATAAATATTTATTCTTTTCAAAATATTTGAAAATTCGACAGATCTGTCTCCCATGAATGATTATAAAATTGCAAAGGACCATGTATCATATCAATTTGTCTGTTGCAGCATTGGCAAATAATTTTTTCTTTCACAAATTTTGAAGCTCTAATGAAAACAAAAATGTAGTGGGAAAATCTAGAGACCTAGGTGGTTGTAAAGAAAAACATTAGCATCATGCAATTGAAAAGCACAAGTCACTTGTCACAAGCCACAATTCATTTGTCTTTTTAAAAATATTCAAGTACCAAACACATTCTTTAAAAGTGCTCAATGGATAATAAGTTACATAAACTGTTTCCTTGGAGCATAATCTTGTATAATAAATTAGAAGGAAGACGCTACTGGCATTTTGTTTGCTGATCATAGGCAGCGCTAGCGCGCTGCCTAAGTAAAGAACAATGTGGGCAGTTTTTTTTTTCTACATACCCGGGCACTTCGTATTGAAGGAGTTGTCGTAGAAAGTTCGAAAAGGGCTCATTCGATTGCAAATCGGAGTGGCTAGTGGCCTTTTTAATAGTCGAAAGTGATTGGAGGGCAACTAGCCCCCCCCACGCCCATCCTTCCCCCAAACACCTCGACTCCAAATTTTTAGATATCCATTTGTTCAGCGTAATGGATTTCCAGAAAGAAAATAGCTTTTTGAGGAGGACACTCCCCCACAACCCCTGGGGCAAGGGTTTTAAGTTATGCCCTGGGGGCATATAAGGTTTTTTATAGAAGGCGTTTTCATAGAAACTTCTAAAAAGGCTCATTCGATTGGAAATTCAAATGGCTAGTGCCCATTTTAATAGTCAAAAGGGATTTGAGGGCAACTAGCCCCCCCCCCGCCCATCATTCCCCCAAGCACATCCAATCAAATTTTTGAGACATCCATTTTGTTCAGCATAGTTGATTTCCAGATAGAAAATATTTTTTTCAGGAGGACACTCCCCCACAACCCTTGGGGCAAGGGTTTAAAGCAATAACCTGGGGGCTTGTGATGTTTTTATAGAAAGCGCTTCCATAGAAATTACAAAAAAGGCTCATTTGATTGGAGATTCAAAGGTGCTGTGCCATTTCCCACTTTCGACAGTGATTGGATGGTAAAAAACCCCCCTCTCATTCCCACCTTTTCCCCAAACACATCCAATCAAAATTTTGAGATAGCCATGTTGTTCAATTAAGTTCAAAGTTCTGGAAATTAGGTCTTTGAGGATGACAACCCCCTCACAGCCCTCAGGAAAAGGATTGTAAGTTATGCCCTGGGGGCATATAAAGTTTTTATACAAAGCATTGTTGTAGAAACTTCAAAAAGGGCTCATTGAGAAATGGCTTGTGCCCTTTTTAATAGTCGAAAGTAATTGAATAGCAACAAACACCTCTTCCAAGCCCGTTATTTCCACAAACACATCAGATCAAAATTTTGAGATAGCTATTTTGTTCCACACACTTAAGGTTCAGGAAATTATATTTTTGAGCAGGGCACTCCGTTCACAGTCTTCAGAGCAAGGGTTATAAGTTATGCCCTGGGGGCATATAAGTTTTTTGTGAAATTTTTGTTGTAGAAACTTGAAAAAAACGCTCATTTGATTGGAAATTCAAAGGTCTAGTGCCCTTTTTAATACTCGAAAGTGATTTGAGGGCAACTAGCCCCTCTCTCTCGCCCACCTTTTCCTCTACGTTAGCCCTCATGGCTAGGGTTGTAAGTTATGTCCTGGGGGCATATAAGGTTTTTACTGAACGCGTCGTCGTAGGAACTTCAAAAAGGGCTCATTCGATTGGAATTGAAATTGCTAGTGTCCTTTTTAATAGTCAAAAGGGATTGAACACCCCTTCCACGCCCACCATTTCCCCAAACATAGCCAATCAAAATTTTGCGATAACCATTTTGTTCCACGCAGTTTAATGTTCAGGAAATTATACCTTTGAGCAGGACATTCCCCCCAGAGTCTCCAGGGCAAGTGTTATAAGTTATGCCCTGGGGGTTTTAATTGTTATTGTCTTCATATTTTAATAAGGTTTTTATTGAAATGTTTGTCGTAAAAACTTGAAAAAGGGCTCATTTGATTGGAAATTCAAAGGGCTAGTGCCCTTTTTAATAGTCGAAAGTGATTTGAGGGCAACTAACCCCCCTCTCACACCCAAATTTTCCCCAAACACATTCAATAAAAAATTTTAGAGAGCCATTTTATTCAACGCAGTTCAAAGTTTTTGTAATTAGGTCCTTTAGGATAACAATCCATCCCCCCCCCACAACCCTCAAGAGCAGTGTTTTAAGCTTTGTCTAAGGAATATGTGTGGCCTTTATTGACTGTGGTTTTGTAAATAAGATCAAGAAGGTTTTTTCAATTAAAAATGTAAAGGGCTAGTGCCTTTTTATAAGTAAAAAGTTATTAAAAGGTAAACAACCCCCCTCTCACGCCCACCATTTCCCCAAGCACATCCAATCAAAATTTTGAGATATCCATTTTGTTCATCGTTTTCAAAAGTTCTGGAAATTAGGTCTATTAGGATGATAACCCCATCAGAGCTCTCAGTGCAATGGTTGTAGGTTATGCCCTGAGGGCATATAAGGTTTATATAGAAATTTGTTGTAGAAATTTTAGAAGGGGCTCAATTGATTGGAAATTGAAATTGCAGTTTTTATTGGTGGAAAGTTTGCGGAGAGTAATTAACTCCCCTTCTTACGCCCTCCATTTCCCTAAACATATTCAATCAAAGTTTAGAGATAGTCATTTTGTTCAACGTAGTTGAAAATTCTGGTAATTATGTATTTAAGGATGTCAAACCCCCCAGAGTCTCCAGGGCAAAGGTTTTAAGTTATGCCCTGGGGGCATATAAGATTTTTAACGATAGAGACTCTATGATAAAAACTTCAAAAGGGGCTCATTCAATTGGAAATTGAGAGGGCTAGTGCCCTTTCTAATAGTTGGAAGTGATTGGACAGTAACTAACCCCTTTCTCACGCCCACCATTCCCGCAAACACATCCAATCAAAATTTTCAGATAGCCATTTTGTTCAACGTAGTAGAAAGTTCTGGAAATTAGGTCTGTGAGGATGACAACCCCCCCCCCCTCCCAGACCTCAGGGCAAGGGATTTAAGTTGTGCCTTGGGGGCATTTAAGGTTTTTATTGAAAGTTTTGTTGTAGATACTTCAAAAGTGCTTATCTGATTGGAAATTGAAAGGGCTAGTGCCTTTTTTAATGGTTGAAAGTTATTGGAGAAAGACTAACGCCCCTCTCACGCCCATCATTTTCCATTTCCAGTCTTGGAAAGTGTAAACAAAATCAAATTGAATATTAGATATATAATGATATTAATTGTTGAAAGATCCATCAGTTCCAGATTTTTTTTCACTGTAATTTTTATTTTCATTTTCAATGCTGTAAGAACTGGAAAATAATAAATTTGTAATAGAAAAGTAATTCGTTTTCAGTGAAGCACCAATGACGCAGAAGGCTTTAGGTTTTTACAGTTAAAGAAGGGGGCAGTATCCAAATTTTGTTTGTAGTGAAACTATATTTGTCCTGACCAATCTTGAAAAGAACTAATAAATTAAAATGAATATTTGATGCATAATGATATTAGCTTCTAAAAGCTCATTCTTTGAAGATTTTGCTGTGATTTTAATATTTATTTTCAAAGTTAATCGAAAAAGATCACGTTCTTAACGAAATTAGTTTTCAATAAAGAGTCAATGACGCAGTACATTTTAGGCCTCCGGAATGATATAATACCAAAGCACTTGCTTTCCGTTATTTTTATTCTATTCAAACTTGATTTGCATATTCAATTCATTTATATTTTTACCTTTTGTATGTTTTTTTGCTATGATTGTTTATATAACTTCTGTTCGTTTTGCGTTTCATTTATTCTTTAATAGTAATTTCTGGTCGTTTTGAGTTTGAATTTTAACAGGTATTTGTATCTGCTGAGTTTAAGTTTAAAATTGCCTTTAATTTTCTTTGAAAAACTTATTTTTTGGAAAGTTTTTTTTAATTAATTTTTGTTCGGTTTTTATTCCAAAAATTTTAACTTTTTTGTGGCATGGGGGGGGGGGGTGCTTACTGTCCGATTATTCTTTACTTTAAAAAACGGATCTAGAACTTTCAATTTAAATCGAATGAGGCTTTTTTCAAATTATATACGATTAACTCTTTTATAAAAACATTATATATTAAAAATATACAGCTTGCATAACTTGTGGACAGCGATTGACAACAATGAATGGATTGAAAACATAGCTCCAATAAGGGGGTTTAGACCATTTCACTTGCTGACACAAAGGGATCACGACTGTTTGGAAGTGACCTTAATAGGAATTTGTGTGCCAAAGCAATTTTGCATCTATCACATAGTATTTGTTTTAACCTTATAATTGGATAATTATAATTGATTTCCTATGTGTTCTTCCCATACAAAACCCCTTCCCATAAGTTATAAACCCCCCTTAATAAGTTATGCCCCAGGGCATAACTTACATCGGCTACCCCTGGGCCCTGGTGGGCTGTGTCGACACCGGAGTTTTTTGTTATTAGAACTTTGAATTATTTTAACATAATGTCTATCTCAAAATTTTTATCTGATGCATTTAGGGCGTGGAGGAGGGAGAGGGGCTAGTTGTCCTTCAATCTCTTTTGACTCTTAAAAAGTGAACAAGAACTTTCAATTTTCAATCAAATTAGCCTTTTCAAGTTATAAGCAATTTTCAAGTTTATATGAGCATCCCTTCCATTAGAAATACTATGAAGGATTCGTGGAATCCTTAAATTACAACCCTTGCCCTGAGGGCTTTGGGGAAGTTGTAATCCTCCAAAATGGCTATCTCAAAATTTTGATTGGATGTGTTTGGGGGAATGATGGGCGTGGGGGGGGGGCTATCAATTTGCCCTCCAATCAATTTTGACTATTAAAAAGGGCATTAGCCCTTTGAATTTCCAATTGAATGTGCCTTTTTTGAAGTTTCTACGACAACGCCTTCTATAAAAACTTTATATGTCCCCAGGGCATAACTTAAAACTCTTGCCCTGAGGGTTGCGGGGGAGTTTCCTCCTCAAAAACATATTTTCTATCTGGAAATCAACTACACTGAACAAAATGGCTATCTCAAAAGTTTGATTGGATGTGTTTGGGGAAATGATGGGCGCGGGGGGGGGCTAGTTGCCCTCCAATCACATTCGACTATTAAAAAGGGCACTATCCCTTTAATTTCCAATCGAATGAGCCTGTTTTGCAGTTTCTATGACAACGCCTTCTATAAAAACCCTATGTGCTCCCAGGGCATAACTTAAAACCCTTGCCCTGAGGGTTGTGGGGGAGTGTCCTCCTCAAAAATATATTTTCAATCTGGAAATCAACTACGCTGAACAAAAATGGCTATCTCAAAATTTTAATTGGATGTGTTTGGGGGAATGATGGGCGGCGGGGTGGGGGCTAGTTGCCCTCCAATCACCTTTGACTATTAAAAAGGGCACTAGTACTTTGAATTTCCTATCGAATGAGCCTTTTTTGAAGTTTCTGTGACAACGCCTTCTATAAAAGCCTTACATGCCCCCTGGGAATAACTTAAAACCCATGCCCTGAGGGTTTTGCGGGATTGTCCTCCTCAAAAACATATTTTCTATCTGAAAATGAACTAGGCTGAACGTAATGGCTGTCTCAAAATTTTGATTGGATGTGGTTTGGGGAATGATGGGCCTGGGGGGGGGGGGGCGAGTTGCCCTCCAATCACTTTCAACTATTAAAAAGGACACTAGCCTTTTGAATTTCCAATGGAATGAGCCTTTTTTTTTAAGTTTCTACGAGAACGCCTTCTATAAAAACCTTATATGCCCCCAGGGCATAACTTAAAATCCTTGCCCTAAGGGTTGGGGGGGAGTTTCCTCCTCAAAAACATATTTTCTCTATGGAAACAAACTATGCTGAAGAAAATAGCTATCTCAAAATTTTGATTGGCGGTATTTGGGGGACTGATTGCCGTGGGGGGGGGGGGGCTAGGTGCACTCCAATCACTTTCGACTATTAAAAAAGGCACTAGCCCTTTAATTTCCAATTGAATGAGCCTGTTTTGAAGTTTCTACGACAACGCCTTCTATAAAAACCTTATATGCCCCCAGGGCATAACTTAAAACACTTGCCCTGAGGGTTGTGGGGGAGTGTCGTCCTCAAAAATATTTTTTTTATCTGGAAATCAACTACGCTTAACAAAATGGCTATCTGAAAATTTTGTTTGGATGTGTTTGGGGAAATGATGGGCATAGGGGGGACGGGGGCTAGTTACACTCCAATCACTTTCGACTATTAAAAAGGGCACTAGCACTTTAATTTCCAAGCGAATGAGCATGTTTTGAATTTTCTATGACAACGCCTTCTATAAAAACCTTATAGACAATCAGTGTATAACTTAAAACCCGGGCCCTGAGGGTTTTGGGGGAGTGATCTCCTCAAACACGAGTTTTCTATTTGGAAATTTTAGATGCTGAACAAAATGGCTATCTAAAAATGATAATCGGGTATGATGGGGGGAATGGCGGGTGTGGGGGGGGGGGGGGGCTAGTTTCCCACCAATCAATTTCGACTATTAAAAATGGCACTAGCCCTTTGAATTTCCAATCGATTGACCCTGTTTTGAAGTTTCTATGACAACGCCTAGTATAAAAACCTTATATGCCCCCAGGGCATATCTTAAACCCCTTGCCCTGAAGGTTCTGGGGGAGTGTCCTCCTCAAAAACATATTTTCCATCTGGAATTCTACTACACTGAACAAAATGGCTATCTCAAAATTTTGATCGGATGTGTTTGGGGAAATGATGGGCGTGGGGGGGGGGCTAGTTGCACTCCAATCACTTTCAACTATTAAAAAGGACATTAGCCCTTTAATTTTTTCAATCAAATAAGCACGTTTTGAAGTTCCTACAACAATACTTTCTGTAAAAACCTTACATGCCCTCAGGTTATATCTTATAACCCTTGACCCGAAGGTTATGGAGGAGTGTCCTCCTCCAAAATATATTTTATATCGGGAAATCAACTACGCTGAACAAAATGGCTATCTCAAAATTTTGATTGGATGTGTTTGGGGGAATGATGGGCGTGGGGTGGGGGGGGGGCTAGTTGCCCTCCAATCATTTTCGACTATTAAAAAGGGCACTAGAACTCTCAATTTCCAATCGAATGAGCCCCCTTTAAAGCTTCTACGGCGACCCCTTCCATATGAAGTGCCTCTGGAAAAAAATAAATAAATAATAAGACATTGGAGCTGTATGGCCTTTATAGGCAACGCTACAGCGTTGCCTCTGACTAACTGCAAGTTTTCATTTCTTGGGCCTTACAACAGACATTTTGTTGGATAAATAATTGACTACATTTGGAATCTCAGCTTGACATAACAAGTCATTTTAAGCAAAAGGAAAACCAAACTAGTTTCAAATTTTCAGGTATTTTTCTGGTTTTAATTAAAAAAAAACTATTATCATTGCTCAGACACATAAATATTTTGGCAGTTAAATAAAATTATTTTATTCAAAATTTTTCAGGAATTATTCCAGTTTTACATAACTATGTCTACAAGCTTCTTATAATGGTAAAAGGTCTTTGTAAAAATATAGATTTTATTTTAAATATTTTGTGTTAATTACAAAAGCACATAGATGTGACAAATTCCTGATGCAAATAACATGAGCTATAAAATGTTTTATTGAAAAATGCACTTAAAAAATTGATTATATTAAAAAAAAAAAAATTTAATTACGAACGATTTTTAACCACAACAATTTTATTTAAAATGAGCCATTTAACAGGTCTCTATGATATTCCAGTGCCAAGCTATCTGTGGAAAAAGACAGAGAGAAAAAAAGCTGCCATATATGCAGAATATTATGGGTGCAGCCACTTTTTTATTTTCAAGCCAATATATTAATTGTTAATGAGTTAATTTTCTTCTTCTTCTATTTCACAGCAGGCAGGCTTTTCAGTAATACTATTTAGCCGTTTTCCTTTTGCTTCACTCTGTGGGCTACAGTGCTACTGGCTTGATTGCCTCTTATTTATTAGATATTTTAAGATATTTTTCAGTAGATCTTTCAACTCAAGGAGTTCAAATATAAGATGATAGATTTCGATTTCTATGCTCTGTGTGCAGGTATAGTTGGCTAGGCTCTTGGCTGATAGTGAGATTTTGTGGTGTTTGAAGCATTTTAACAGTTTACAAAGCAAGGTATGTTGTGCAGACTGCAAGAAAGTTTAGTCCATTTGTTCCAGAACGAATTCTATGATAAATTTTGGAAAAATACTTATTGGGAAAGGGGGAAAGGCTAGGATTATTCTTATTAAATGTAGTATCTGATAGTCTCCATTGGTAAATATCTCTAATGGGGATTGGTCTCCCACTTGGCTGGTCAATATATATAGCATTTTTTGCTATTTCATTAACCTGATGATTAACACCTGTACTAGAGTGGCTAGGAATATACTAAAGATGAGACCTAATGCCACTCGAAGCAATCTTATCAATAATACTAAAACAATGATAAGTGTCAATGTGCAACTTATACTGAAGAGCTAAGGTCACTAACTCCAAGCTTGATAAAGAGTCAGAATAGACTAAAATATTTTTTGAATTAGCAATCAAAGGTTGGCTTTCCATAAGGTGTTCTAATGCCATGATTATAGCATTTAACTCAGCAGACATTATGGATACATTATTATACAATCTCTCACCCATTGCAATTTTCAGGTGAGGAAGGAAAACACCACTTGCTACATTCTCATTTATTTTTGACCCATCAACAAATATTTGGAAGTGGTTTTTATAAGTAATTGTATTAATTTCAGCAATTTTTTTTTCTGGACAAAAGCAATGGGGGTTAAATCTTTATTCTACTTTGAGAAATCAGTGTTCATTATGGGAATTGACCAATTCCATGGTGGGGATTGGGGAAAGTAGGTGAAACAGACTTTGCCGGTGCAGGGAACTTCTTCTGAATATTGGCATACTCATCTGCAATGCCTCTATACATGGCAGGGTTTCTTAACCAATTATGTAGGGTGTGTGAGCTATTTGATTCAATTTTTGTAAGATGTTTTGTCAAGAGAAAGCTACGTCTCTCCCTTATTGTTGTTAATCCATTTTCCATAAGCAGAAACTTGGTGCTTGTGGGTTTCCTAAGACCAAATATGAGACGTATTATATCATTTTGCATTGTTTCAACTTTTTGCATCTGGGTCTGTGCACATGCACCATAGACAATGAGCCCATAGTCAATGTGGGGTCTTATATGTGATTTAAAAAACTGGAGTAAGGTTTTCTCCTTACATCCCCAGGGTGTGGAAAGAAGTCTTTTTAGTATATTTGTTTTTCTATGGCATTTTTTTATTGTGTTAGAAATGTGGAGGTGGAAATTACGTTTTTGGTTCAACGTTAGTAACTAACCCCTCTCTCACGCCCACCATTCACTTAAACACATCCAATCAAAATTTTCAGATAGCTATTTTGTTCAAAGTATTTGAAAGTTTTGGAAAATTAGGTCTGTGAAGATTACAACCCCCCCCCCCAGCCCTCAGGGCGCGGGGTTTAAGTTATCTCCTAGGGAGAGATAAGGTTTTTATTGAAAGCGTTGTCGTAGAAACTTCAAAAGGGTTCACTTGATTGGAAATTGAAAGGGCTAGTGCCTTTTTTAATGGTTGAAAGTTATTGGAGAAAGACTAACGCCCCTCTCACGCCCATCATTTTCCATTTCCAGTCTTGGAAAGTGTAAACAAAATCAAATTGAATATTAGATATATAATGATATTAATTGTTGAAAGATCCATCAGTTCAAGATTTTTTTTCACTGTAATTTTTATTTTCATTTTCAATGCTGTAAGAACTGGAAAAAATTATCCAATCAAATTTTCCCAGACACATCCAATCAAAATTTTGAGATAGCCATTTTGTTTAACGTAGTTGAAAGTTCTGGAAATTAGGTCTTAGAGGATGACAACCACCCTCACAGCCCATAGGGTAAGAGTTGTAATTTATGCCCTGTGGGCATATAAGGAGTTTATAGGAAGTGTCGTCGTAGAAACTCAAAAAGGGCTCATTTGATTGGAAATCGAAATTCGTAGTGCCCTTTTTAATAGTCGAAAGTCATTGGAAGGCTTGACATTTTTATAGTAAAGATAGATGTGGGTATAATGTATAATTTTGTTGTTGTCGTTGTTCAGACCAGGGCACTGTGTATCAAAGGAGTTGTTGTAGGAACTTGAAAAGGGCTCATTCTATTGAAAATAGAAATGGCTGATGCCCTTTTTAATAGTCAAAAGTGATTGGAGGAAAACTAATCCCCCTCCCACACCCAACCACCCATTTGACTATATGTTTAAAAAATAAATTTTTCCTTAAGATTAAATCAAAATGCACTGTATTAATGGTAATTCCCAATAAGGCATCTCAGCAGTATCCCAAGAACGACTGAGGGTTTTATGTTAAAACTTGTGGGGCAGCTTCTGTTCTTAAGATTTAACCAAATCAAAATAGCGTAAGTGTATCCAAGCTATCAAAGAAAGTAAACAGATTTTTTTGCGAATGGTATCAAGTTTTCCATTTCAGGTCAACTAGACGAGGCATGAAATTAAATTAAACACTTCTATTTGTGTTCAGATTTTTAAGAGGGTATATATTGTTAAAAATTGCTGAAATTTTTTCTCCAGCATACAAAAAGCATGCCAAACTTTAAATCTTTTAAAAAAACGAAAAGATTTAAAGTATTATTTTCTTTTCCTCTTAAAATACTATGTCAGTTTAGAACGAACAGTACTTAATTAAAAAACCTTTTCCACAAGATAAATTTTTCAAACAAAATTAAATAACCCCTTTAAACGAAAAATTAGCAAAACTCCAATCAAATAATCTATCAAGTATAAAACTACCACAAACCGCCATTAGTAAATAAATGAAACCCAAAACGAACATAAAGTAAAACAAATAACCGAGTCCAAACTCAAAACGAGCAGAAATTAACATGAGTTGGGCTCAAAACTTCTACGCCTTCCCAAGGCCAGAACATAATTGGTACATTACTGAAAAAAAAAACACAAATGAATTCGCATTGTCAGTTTAATATACAAATACTGTTATCTAGTTATCAAAATATTAATATTATTTGATCTATTAAAGTTATAAAAGTAAAAACATTTATATTTTTTTCAGTAACGTGCAAATTATGTTCTGGCCTTGGGAAGGCATAGAGGTTTTGAACCCAACTTATGTTAATTTCTGCTTGTTTTGAGTTTTACTCGGTTGTTTATTGTAATTTCTGTTCGTTTTGGGTTTCATTTATTTATCGATGCTCATTTGGGGTAGTTTCATGATTTGTAGATTATTTGATTTTAGTTTTGCTCATTTTTTGTTTAATGGAGTTCTTTACTTTTCTTTGAAAAATTTATTTTCTGGAAAAAGTTTTTTTTTAATTAATTCTTTAAATGACTAAGTATCAGACAATTGAACAGGATAGATAGGGGTTACCCCTTTGCCAAGGTTTGGGCCAAAGAACTTCACGGGAAAATTTGAGGGCATACATGTATCATTTTAATTTTCATTTAAATAATTGTATTGTTCAGATTATTTGATAACTAATGTGCTTTCTGTACTTTTTACTGTGGCAGAAATCTTGGCAACTCCCAAATATTCTACCCTTTGAGATACACTAATGTAAAGAAAAAAACAGTAAAAATGAAGAAGAAAACATAATACAAAGATCAAAATATTAATAAAATAAATAAGAAAACCTCCTAGCAAGGATACAAAAGTATTTTGAAACAGTAATTCAAGATTTTTATTTAAAAAAAAAAAAAAAAAATTAAAATGCAGATCATCAGTTTACAATTTACAAATAGTTATTGGCTATTTTGCTTTTGACTCTGACAATAAGAGTGATTTTATAGTTATCTTAATGGCATAGTTAAAGCCACAGCTTAATTTTCCTGAACCTTATTGCTGCTATTTGTTAATTTAAAATATTATTTTACATACTTTAGAAGTAGATAGTAAATTACCTTTATTGCTCGATACAATTAATTAAGTGACACATATAGCATATCAACCACTGTATGTGCTTAGAACGATTCTTCAGGCTTGACCATTTAGCTCCTAGAAGGACAGACAGACGAAGCATTTGTGGAATCAGACGAAGTTGGGCTTGGAAATTATCAGCGCTCTTAAGAAATTTGGCTTTAAGTGATCACCTTATTGGCTAATTTTTGCAATCCAACTTCTCACAGATCTATCATCTTCCTCAATACAAGTGTCAAAGACCTTTGATGCTGTGCAAAAAATAAATACCTGATTCCTGCCCTGCCACATTTACATTTGAGTGTAAGCATTATAGTAGTCATTTAACTTCACAGTAGGTAGTTTTGTTCGGATTCATGGGGAAGATGTGTGTGCTAACGTCTGTGCCTTTGGTGACTAAACGCTACAATGAGTTTTTTATAGTAATAGCAGTTAGGTTTCTATGTGCATTGCCCATTGTTGTCCTAATTTGAAATCTCTACCTATCTTTGCAGGTTATTGGATGAGTTTTTTCCGATGTTTCTTAATAAGTAATCCTTGGACTTTTGCTAAGCGGAATTACAGAACTATGAAAATAGACCCCTTGCTATTGCCTCCTGCTAATGTGAGAGGGATGGAAGTCTTAAACAGAGAAGCTTTTTCGAAGAAAATACTTGTTCCCTATGTTGATTTGCCTGTAGGGGAAGAAATGAATCATGCTATAAAGGCTTTGAAAGGATACATACTGAAGCTACCTAGGTTGGATCCGGTCTTTAACACTGAGAATAACAAAAAGGGAGTTTTCCTTAACCCAAGTAAATTTAGTGATTTTTCTTCTCTGATTGAAGAAGATAGAAAAATATTGGAACATAGCTGCATTACTGAAGACAATTTTGGAGTGAAAGAGCTTTTTATTGGCTATGAACAGTTTAAGTTAGATGATATATTGAATGCTATTCTTGGGGGTGATGAAGGCTGTAAAAGTTACACTAGAGTTGGCCACATTATTCATTTAAATTTGAAAGACCACCTTTTAGAATATAGAAACTTAATTGGACAAGTTATTTTAGATAAGATTAAAGGTATTCGCTGTGTTGTCAATAAAACTAATATTATTGATAACACATACAGGAATTTTGAAATGGAAATAATTGCTGGTGAAAACGATATGCTGACAACCGTGTCTGAGAATAGGTGCTGCTTTACATTTGATTTTTCAAAGGTTTATTGGAATTCGAGACTATCCACCGAACATGAAAGACTTGTACAGAAGTTTGAGCCCAAGTCGGTAATTTATGATGTCTGTGCTGGTGTTGGACCATTTTCTATCCCAGCCGCAAAACTAAAGAATTGTGATGTTATAGCCAATGATTTAAATCCTGAGTCTGTGAAATGGCTCTCAGAAAATGTGGTAAAAAATAAAGTTAGTCAAAAGGTGAAAATAAACAATTTGGATGGCTCTGTATTCCTTAGGACTGTGTTTAAAGAGGAGTTCTTAAAAAGGTCAGAAACCAGCTTGTTTAAATCTCATATTATAATGAATTTGCCAGCAATGGCTGTTGAATTTCTTCCTGCATTTCAAGAAATCTTTGCTGGTGTATCAATAAAAGATGACATTGAAATGCCAATTGTACACGTATATACGTTTGTTAAAGGAGATTCTGACTATCTATGTCAAGCAGTTAAATTAGTAGAGACTAAATTAGGAACCACTCTGGATGGTAATCTACTTGAATCTTTCAGTGTACGAAATGTTGCTCCAAATAAGGAAATGATTCGTGTTTCCTTCAGACTGCCTAGAAGTATAATATACGATTATGAATCTTTGATAGAGCCCCTTGAGAAAAAAATAAAAGTTTGAAATGAAATCTATGTTTTTGTATAGTTTACTGATTTCAGTGTCTTTTCTGGTGGATTGGAGATGTGACAATTGAGTGAGTGTAAAATAAGTTCTGACAATCACATTAGAAATGATTGAAAAGGATTGTAAGTAATGCCCATTGTTGTCCTAATTTGAAATCTCTACCTATCTTTGCAGGTTATTGGATGAGTTTTTTCCGATGTTTCTTAATAAGTAATCCTTGGACTTTTGCTAAGCGGAATTACAGAACTATGAAAATAGACCCCTTGCTATTGCCTCCTGCTAATGTGAGAGGGATGGAAGTCTTAAACAGAGAAGCTTTTTCGAAGAAAATACCACTACAAAATATTGCGGGTCAATATTTGTTGGTCACTAGCTCTTTTATCTATATATTACCCTACAAACTCATCCCTGGGAATATACATCTTTTTATGGAAGCACTAGGCTCCCCCCTTCCCTTGGTGTACCCAGGGTAAATCATGAAGGACTTTACATTTGGTGAACCAATTTCACATTTTTATTATGGTTGAAAAGATTCAACCATATTTTTTTCAATTCATTTTTACAATAGGTTGAAAAATGTATTGTTTAGTGTTTGCAAAAACCCTACAGTCCATGACTGTGCACAAATTAAGAGAAAAAACACTTTGCACAACAAGAATGTATACGCTAATATAAATAATAAATAAAACATACTTTATAAGCGCTAAAAGAAGCTAAGCTTCTCTCTGGATTCAACATTTCAAACGCCTAAATATTTTCAATATCATTGTCCAACTGTGACTAGTCAAAAAGGACTTTAGAATGCAAATCCTGTAATCTCTCACATAACATAATTGAAACCAAGTAGGCTCTATTTCTGTTGGTAAAGACCTAAGTAAAAATGCATGCTTGCCTGATTGCACAAATAAGTTATAAAAATGCTCAGGATGTATTTTCGCCATTACGCTTAAAGGTCGTATTTGACATTTTCGTACTTCTGAGATAATTGCCTAAAATTGTTTGGTAAGCTGTTAGTGAAGGAAGGATCAGCAGGGAAATGTGTGTTCAATCATACTTTGAATAAAACAAAAATGTGTGTTTTGAGCTTGTCATCCCACGATTTTGCTAAATTGGACCAGTTGGCCTATGAAGTTGATATGACATTTACTTGTAAATGGAATTTTAGCCTTATTTCACATAGGAGATTTTGCTGCAATGAACGTCAAGTCATTTACTTCTTTTGTTTTTTGGCTAATAAACGGAAACTATGACAAGTTCAAAGACATGCAACACTTAAAAATGTTCGAGGTGATTTTTTTTTCAACCTCTGACTCATTAGAGCACCCCTGGTTGCCTCTGAGAAAGGAAGACATGTAAAGTACTCATAGTAAGTTCTTAGAATAATAAGAGTATGGCATAGGGGGTTTAGGTTCTTCTATTTCGCTGCGAAAAAAAGAATTGGTCGTTTGTATTCACCTATTTTCTATTTCTCAAAGCAGTGTTAGTTCTTATATATTTGAACTAGCTGTTTAGGCCATAAATAAGCTGTTCTAAACAGGTTTACTCAAATTCGTTATAATGAATCATGAGTTGCAAAGAGTATAAAGTTGTTTGGCCTGGTTCGGGTTTGTATTCTTTGTCTTCGTCAGACCTTTCGATATGTGATAAGATTCAGCAATATCCAATATTTTGTATGGCTGGATGCAAATGCAAGCTGCATCAGCAATGTCCTGACGGATTTGCAAAAGAGGAAGTGGTGTGAAACATTGAAAGATTGTTTTGTTTCCCGATGTCCTGTTAATCAGACAAGACACAAGAATCGAAGAAATAAAAGTATGCACCAATATGATGCATGTGCCTAGGACTTCATCTGGGGGGAAGGGCGGGGATCCAAATTTGGAGTAGAGAAAAGTCCCATTGTGTGTAAACTTCAACTAGAGGGGAATTCTAAGATCTTGTGCTGTTGTAGAGTTAGATACATTCAAGTTTTGCTTATATACCCTAAAACTGCTCTCTGCTCAAATTTCTTACAAAGCAAAAGGTTACATACAGTCAGAACTAAGATTTAAAAGTACAGTGTTTATTTGCACAAACTTGGACACTTAGTCCAGTTAACTGGAAATAACCCAAAGTGATGACTCTAATAAGAAAACTAAAATTTCTTACCTGGTGCAAAGGAGCTATATCATGGTGTTGCAATTTTTTCGATTGTCATTTCCCTTTGAAAAGTAGAGAGAAGATACATCTCACCTGGATTCTTAAACAGTCGGTTTTAACAGGGCACAGGATAAATGTTAAGTGTATAGCGATATATTTCAACATTTTGGGAATAACCCACATCAGGAAGATACATTGCTTCAGTTAGAATGTCAAAATTTCCCAGGGTTGGCCATAATTTTTTTTTTTTTTTTTTTTTTATTTCGTCTTTGAGGGGCAGGGTCAGGCATAGGCTGGTGCCTCATTTTCTTATATAATTTCCAAAAAATTAAAAAATGTGGAACCCTAATATGTCCAAACAGTTAGAGTGGTCACGTCTTATAATAATTTTTTTTTTCGTATTCACATGTGCAGATATGCACTTCGACCTTTAGGCGTAGCAAGGGGGGTTGGCAGTTTTGATGGCAAATGGAAGTTACTTCTTCTTGTGGTCACAAACTTGTAATATAGAATTTTAGGAGTCTCATGAACACATGAATTCAATTTCGAATAGATGTCAGATACAACCTTTAGGCGTGACAGAAGTGTTGTGTCGTTGAATTTCAGAAGAAGTGTGAATTATCAGGCTTTTTTTGGTTTGTTATCCTCAGATTTTAGTATTAAGTTGGAGATCTTTTCATTAAAATTTGGCAGTTTAGTTGTGTCCTGGTGGTGTATTCATTGTAAATGCCAATTTGTCTGGGAAGGAAGTTTCGGTTATGACATTACAATCAAGTAGTGACAAATATTTCTAACCTGGGAAACAATGTGATTTTTTCTTTTTCTTGTCCAGAGAGAAAACCTTGTATACCACATTGGTCTCTAATTCATCTAAAGGATGTATTTATGATTGCCTTAAATTACTAAGCATGTCTGCACCGTGTGTGACACTTTTCCACAAGTAGGCTACTGCCTGATGGTCTTCAACCTTTGTAAATACACAGTGGAAAACATATGAACATTGTTAAAATTTAAATAATTGGGCTTTAAAAATGATCTGTCGTTGCTATGAAGCCCCAGCCAAGGTAAACAAAATATGCAGTATCTCTCCCATAATTTTGAATGTATATACCTATGTTATCAAGACTTTATCTGAACATTGATGAAGAGCAAAAACCAAGAAGGAAATAACCAACGCGTTAAATTTTCAGCCAGTGAAACAAAGTGGCTTACAAAAAAATTTGTGTTATTTTTTTGTTTTCCTTTTGTTTATAAATGGAAGATAATCTTAGATATGACAAAATATTTTTTTTTATCTTGTATCCAGCGTTAGTCAATGTGGTTCACTCGTTTTCATTGTTTTTGAATCTCTTTTTTTTTATTTTTTATTAAAACCTCGTTTAAAGACTTCGGTTGACTTACTCTTATAGTTTTTGGTACGGTACTATGGACAAAGAAGTTAATTATCCTTTTCTCGTTGCGTAACCTTATTCACCATGGTCGTCGGGGTTAATCTGTCAGTTTAACCAGTGAACCTATTCGTGGGTTCACTACCTTTTATCCAATACCAACCCGTGGGTTCTACCTTTATACAATACCAACCCTTTTTTCTTGAAAAAAATCGTTATATATAAAAATGTCTAAAACTCGTTGCTCATCTGTGCCATTATCAAAGAACATGTGAATGCGGAGAGAATATTTTGGCCATTTAATATGGATAAAATGGGATTAAACAATACAAGCGCCAAAGTAATACAGTGATGATCAGTTGAAATACAAACTGAAAAAGAATTGAATGCTAATGCTGTGAGCAGCATCGTGGCTCTCAGTTGAATAAAATACAAACATAGCTTTAAATCTAAACAGGGGGCATTGGACAGCATTCTTTATTTTTTCTGGGACACCTGATTCGGTTTTTTATCTTATAAAAATTTTTTCCTCTCTCTTTCATTGGCCGTGACTTGTAGGAATATCGTTTTAGTACAGGATTTTCAATCAATTTTTCAACTTTCAGGCTTGTTTTTGTGAAGAAATCGCTTGTTCAGTACTTGCATAGTTATTTTCCTTTGGGGGCGGTTTTTTTTTTGCAATAAGGCTTTCTTAAATGTCCCTTCAAAATCACGTGTAAGACCGAAGAACTGCCTCTAGAAACGACAAATGCAAAATTCTTGGCTATACTTCCGAAAAAAAATGTAGCAAAAAATATAAACAGTATGCAAATAGAACATCCACCACCAGCTGCATACCCTGAAGAGTGATTTTTGCGCTCACCATTTTGGGAATGAACCTTTAGGCCGTTTTTTTCTTTCTAAAAATATAAGAAGTAACTATACATGGTTTGCAACATTGATAGCAGTGTCATGCAAAACACACGGATGTGTGGTCAATCTTAAGTACTTTTAAGTGAGCTTGAAAGAATCTCATATTACTTGCTGCATATCAGTGCAGAAGTAAATACTTCACAATTTTAATATACGTGCTCACTAGTTTTTCACAAAATTTTGGCTATGCAACTGCCCAATGATTGACTTTGAAATTGTCCATCGTTTAGTAAGAGCCAAGGGAATCACATCCAGTAAACAATGTTGAACAGTTTTTTCCCATATATCCAGAACCAGCAGCAGATGAAAAAGAGATAAATCCAGCTTGATGTCTGGAGTGTAGTAAGTAGCTCAGAGGAATCCTAAAAAAAAACAAAAAAACTATTGAACTGATAAGAATAGTAAATACAGAATTGTAACTCTCATGAGTGTGCTGCTGTCACCAGAATGTTGACTGCAATGCTTTATAATTTTAGTTTATTTTAGTGTTCCTTTTGTAAACCATATCGGGCTTTAACAGTAAAAAAAATAAATAGAGATGTATGAACCTTAAATGAATAATTTGGGAAAGGTATAGAATGCTTTGAATTTAATTAAAGTTTGAGGACGTAAGCCAAACTTGGGAAATTTAACTTAAATCAGGGGGGAGAATCTGTAAAGCATTTGGAATATAAATACGAAAAGCTTTTTCCTGGTGTCTCGTTTCTAATAGAGTTGGCTATGTATATGCCAACGATAGGTTCTCTAGGGGGTCTTCCCGTAGGACCACAGCTTATCGTGTGAACGTTTTATTCCCAGGCCAGTGAATAGCCAATAGCTGGAACTTCCGTTCCAAGAGAATTCAGGCAAAATGTATAGTCTACTGTTAGAGTTAGTCCATCTTTCGCCTTCGTCTTAGTTGTATGTTTTTCTGCTACTTCATCTTCACTGTATGTGTATTCTCACTGTATGTAAATAAGGACCATATACCGACGTTAATGCTATTGACTATCTTTGAGAGGTTACGTAAATCGTTACATCAGCCAATATAAAAGGCATATAAGCAAAGTGGTTTACAGGAGATCAAGTTTAAATTTTCAGGGGGATTTTGGGGGGCGAAGTAGTTCTTGAGTTTTAATTTGTGTGGAGGGATAGAAGTACCGAAAGACACTATGTATCCATCTAATCAGAATGACATAGCTGCAACTTCTCGAGGATTACAGGCGGGGATAAAGCTGAAACATTCGTAATATTGTAGGAGAGGAGTCAGCGGACCTTGTATTTTATGTTTAGAAAGAGATAAAGAATGCGTTTCTCGGGTGTGCCTAAAATTTTTGGTATTATTAGCTCAATGGAACTTTAAATCCATCCACGGTGAAGTAGTGAGGTACATCAAGAAATTTATATCCGCAAGCTGTTGGGTCAAGAGAGCTCTTGAAGTTCGAATAAATTTTTTCACTCAAAAGTGGGGCTGAAACTTTTTCAATTAACCTGGACTCCTAATACTTTTATTCGGCCCATTTACGTGACTTAAATGCTTTCCTCATTCCAGAACAAAAGACTAAGAGATTTGAGACGCACAAAAACTGGCCTTATATGTCGCTTCAATCAGCTTTAAAATTACATTCAAAAGTTTTTCGACCAGGTGGATACCTGTGCAAAAAAAGTTGTTACTTTGGGTAAAAAAATTGACCCAAAATATATTTCGTCTCTGAATGGTTTTAAATTTGCAGGGCCAGATACATGAGCACTGCCAGTAAGTTTCCCAGGAGGGGGGGGGCAAGTTCCACGAGAAGCTTTTTTTATAGCAAGATATAAGTGGGAATATTTCTTCTTTTCATATTTTATAGATTTTATAATGTCTTCTTGTTTCCCAGGGGGATACCCCCTCCTTTTGCTCATTTTGTGGGCGTCTATGGCGGTGAACACAAAACTATTTTGAAGCTGTGTTGTATCTGTACGTCACACCTGAAACTGGGCCAAATTTTTTTTACAGATTGGCTTAGACTTAGGGGCATGTAGACAGAGACATGGGGACCACAATGAAGACAGAAATTTCTTGTATTTATTCATGACACTCGAAATAGCTCAAATTTATTTGGTGTGCGATTCACTTATTACATATACTAGACCAAACAAACCTAAGAGTGAAAAATATAAAAAAAATGGGTTAAATCGATTTGCAAAACCTTAAAATGGGGTAAATTATTGTTTTCCTTCGGATCGACCTGAAACTTTAAGGTAAGTAGACCTTACCTTCTCTAACCTTTGTATGAATTTGCTTAGGTTCGCCTGAAACTCATACGGCAAAAACTTTGAGCCAAAGGAATAGATTTTCCCAGGCGTACATCAATTTAGACTCCACCATGCTTCCGTACGAAAGTACCCGGATCCGAAGTTTCAGACTTCTTTTCTCGAGCCAATAATATGCTTCAAAGTTTCATAAGCTAGGGATACCCCAAACTATGAAACTTTCAGCCTGTGTGCAAAGTATATGAGAAACTTACAAGACTGAAAAATCTCCGATGCCATCTAGCGCTTGGCAGCTTTTTTAAACAAAATTACTGCATAATTGCCCTTTCAGATACTTTTAAAATGCAGGTGAGGGTGAAAAGAGCACAGTTATGTCTCCAATAGGCTAACCATCTCAAAGTCAACTAACCTGCTTGACCTACCAGGAATTGCCAAAGCTAACCTGTGCCTACTATGTGCAGAATAGATTTTGACTTTTAGTATAATTTAGTAGAATAGAATAGATTTATAGATTATAGATTTATGAATAGAATAGATTTTGAGTATAATTTTATAACAAGAAACACTAAGTAATTATCACTTACAAAGAAGTTTTAGCTTAGTCCTATTGCATTGCAGATTCTTGCCGTCACTCTGACTCTCAGTCACCAGACTCTGCACTAAAATCGGTGCTAGTAGTTTTTACTTCTATCTTCCCATTTTGAATTACCGAAGATCCAATTCTTATAAGCTTACCATTCTCTTTAACCAGAACTTCAAATCCTAGCAATCTATCCGTTGATAAGATACTTCAAAGATTCAATGCACAGAAAGCCTCTTTTAACAAAATTAAAATAATCATAGTCAACGCTTTAGCGCTGAGTTTTTTTCCTGGCCACTTTATGTGGCACGGTTTTATCCTAAAAACTCGGGAGGGTGTTCATGTAATAGAAATTGAAAGCTCTAGTGCCCTTTTTAAGGGCAAAAAGTCATAAGATGACAGAGGGTCCCTTTTCCTCCTTTGACTTTTTGGCCCCTATGGTGTGGGATCGGAATTTTCAGACTGTCATTTTGCTTTCAACCATCAAAATGACCATAATGTGGCTCCAAGGGTAATATGAACCAAACAACCCCATGGGTAAGAGCCCAAAATTATGCAAACTGTCCTTGTTTTAGATATTACTACTACTGCTAACAATTCACTGCAGCAGCAATCCGCCTGAGGCCAACACAGCAGCGCACGCTTTTCCTTCATCCCAATCTACTCAAAGCCTCCCTCTTTACACCCTCCCAGGAAGTTCCTATTTCCCTTAAATCTTTCCTTCGACGTCCACCCACACTAACCGAAAGGCGAATACTTATTCAGGGGCGTCGTTTGGGGGGGGGGGGGATGCAAGGGAGGCAGTCCCCCCATATAATGTGGAGACAACAAAAGCACGAAGAACAATAGGGAAATCTTTTTGCAAGACAGTGGAGAAAATTTGAATGAATATTTCGGCCCTATGTCCAAGGGCCGTCCTCAGCAAGACAAAAATATATAAAAGAAAAAAAAGACTCACAACAACATGCGACCAATAAAACCAACAAATAAAAAAAAAAAAAATTCAAAGCAGTCCTAGCATCCTTACTTTAGCCAAGTTCAACTAGGACTGATAAAAAGTAAGGTAAAACAAGGCGATTCAACGAGATGAAAGAAAAATAATTTAAAAACACGTTCTTATTGCTAATCCAGTCTTTTTGGCAGCTAGCCTCAAAGGTCTTTTTGTGACCAGTTCTGTGTTAATGTCTATTGTTTTTTAAAATATTTTGTAAGATCATTTTTGATTAAACTTGTGTATAGAGCATTTAGTGTATATTTCCCTAAGTCCCTATTTAAGGAAATATTATTATTAATCTCAAGTCTGATTTCAATTGATTCTCGGACTACCTGCTTTATGCCTAGGTCATTGCTAATAAGGCGGATTCATCAAAAAGTATATTGTGGCTAGGATTTTCAAAAATATGGCTGCCTAAAGCAGAATCAAATGAAACATTAGAAATATTAGAATTTAGAGCTTTTACTATATCATCTTTATGCTGTTGTATGCGTTTTTCTAAATTCTGATGTGTTCTACCTACATAGTATTTGTCACAATCGCATGGTATTTGATGGACCCCTCTTTGGCGAGTAACTGGGGTTTCATCTTTACCAGAATTTAGAAAATTTATGATTTTAAAATTATTTGTGAATACTACATACAGATTATTTTTTGTGCAATCTTTTTAAAGATTTGTAGTGATTTTTGGGATGTAGGGGAGGTAAATTATCTTTAAGGGAGGTAAATTAACAAATAAAATCGGATATCCATTTCCAAAAAGTATGTCCTTGATAAAGTTTAGTTCTGCTGTGATGTAGGAACCAGAACAAATGTTTAGGGCACGATCGACGAGGGATATTACGACTGCTCTTTTAACTTCTGGGGGTTGCTTTGATTTAAAATGCAAATATCTATTATTTTGTATCGGTTTTCTATAAATAGTAAAATTGAATTTATCTAAGCTGTGAATAACTAACACATCTAGGAATGGGATTTTATTTGCAATTTTGATGTCTAAAGTTAACTGTAAATTTCTATCATATGTATTAAGGTGATATAAAACAACCCTAAGTTCATTTCCCCCAAAATTCCAGAGTGAAATTACGTCATCCATGTAACGTCCCCAAAAGATATGTTTCAAAAAATACGAATCCAATGCCCAATTTTCAATATGTTCCACATAAATATTCGCCAGTAACCCTGAGAGGGGCGCGCCCATCGCTAAACCATTAATTTGCTGGTAAAAAGAATTATGAAGTTGGAAATACATTGAGTACTTGTTTCAGATTTTAACCAAGGTCATTAAGACTTCACAATCTATTCCTGCTGCTGAAGCTTCTATTAAGTGATACTTTTCTTTGATTTTATTTTATGATAACTGTTCAGATACTGCTACATCAATATTTGTATACATTGAAACAATATCAAAGCTACTTATAATTGTATTTTCTGACATATTTACGTTTTTGAGTTTTTCAACTAAGCCTACCGAATTACATATATATGATTTTTGAGAGTAAAGCAAAGGTTTAAAGGCTGTACACAACCATTTCTCAATATTGGATGTGGGGGCTTTCGTACAAGCTACTATAAGCCTTAAAGGAATGCCTTGCCTATGTAATTCTGGTAAACCTTAGAACTTTGGGTAAAAGCTACAGCGGGGGAAAAACTTATTATGTAGTTTTGGATTTATTTCTCTATTTTGTTTTCAGCCTTTAAATTCATTTATAATTTTGTTAGTAAATTGATCAGTATGATCGTGGGTTATAGTTGTATATGTGGTCTCGTCATTTAGACGAGAATAAATTTTTGTGTCATAATCTGTCATGTCCATGACAACCAGAGAATTGCTTTTATCTGCTTTAGTTATACTAATGGATGGATCTTTACGGAGGTTAGATAGTATTTTTAGGTCACACAAATTATCTGGTTTTTTATTGGTGGGAGAATTAACCTTTTTTTGATTGTTGTAAAGAGTATCTATAAGACTAGCCCTAACTTCATCTGGGTTGGAAATAGATGCATAAAATTTGTGCACAGTTAGCAGTTTGAGTTGTTTAGCCAAGGTTCTTTTCTTTCTTCTTTACTGTGCAATTGCAGTAATCGCTATATATCATTGAAATTCGAAAATTCAAAATCCCATGGACAATCCTCCCAATATACAGAAAATAGCTGCTTCAAAAAATTTGAAGTGGCAAAATTTCTACTGGCCGTCATCGAATCTTCCAAAGGAACGCCAAATATTTTAGCAGCGACTCACCAATTTTTTTTTTGTGGTGGCGTGCAACCGGTTCTGGGCTAACTTTTGGGAACTAATCGGGTTCTATTTGGCCCTGATGCTCAATGATATAAGTTCCAAGCATCAAAACTAATTTTTTGGAACCTTTTTGACGCGGAAAAATTTTATTATTATATTTTTTTATGCAATAGAGTTGACTTGGCCCAGGAACTTAGAGATAAGTTTCGGGCCAATTAAGTTTCTTGAAACGTTTTCGGTAAACACAATTTTTTTAAAGTTAGTGTTTTGCAAGGGGGGTTAGGGGGGTTGAAACCCCTACCGAAATGTTTTTTTGGCTCATAAAAACGCAACAAAAATGGATATAAGCAAATTTTGTATGCGTTTTTTTTATGTTTTTTTGTGTAACCCCCCCAAAAAAAAAAAAATCTTTGAGTAAAACCCCCTCCGAAAAAAAATCCTGGGTACGGCCTTGGTGTTTTGCATATGGGTCTTCTCCGCCCAAGAACTTGAGGAAAGTCATGTCGAATGACTATCAAGTCATTCGACAGAATTTTTTTTAGCCCTGTTTCAGCCTCTTTTTCAGTGAACCATTTTTTTTTTCGTTTTATATAGAATTTAAAAACAACTGATGCGCATCCCTTATTCTAATTGTAGCCAAGCTGTTCTTAATTATAATTTTTAACATGTTTCGAGACATTAGAACCCCTGAACACGACCCAGCCAAGCAGGACTTAGATCGGTTCTGGGATAACCTGTGACCAGATCTTTAACCTTAGATATAAACTTACATTGATTACCTGCGAGCATTCACTCAGAGAGGTTCTCCGTGCCGAGTGAAATGAATTCTTATTAAAAAAAAAAAAATTCGCAGTGTTATACTGAAAGGATACTATACCAAAATTTCGCAGTGTTATACTGAAGGGATACTGCAAGCTGGTTTTTGGAGAATTTGCATTTTGACGAAAGTGGGCCCCGAGTGATAACTGAATTTATTACATAAAAGGGCCCTTGCGTGTAAGTCTCACTCAATGCCTTTTTAGTTTTATTTAGGCAGTACGGTATTAATTGGTAGCAATATGTCAGTGACAAAAGAACATTTCGAACGCCGTATGGACGAGCTTCAAAGTTTGATTCCAAAGCTTCAAAATGAAAATAAATTACTGAGAGCAGAGAATAAACTGCTAAGGACTGAGCTGGTTCATGTCAAGACTACTGCCCTGTGATCGGAGATGCACGCTCGAAGAAAGAACATTCTTATTCATGGTGTTGAAGCTCCGCAAGGAACAGAAAGTCTCCGAGAAACTGTAGTGACATTTTTTCAGTCTAAGCTTGGAATTACAGATGCTGATCAGCTAAGTATTGGTACATTGTATCGTATTTCTAAGAAGACGGTTCCCTCCCAATCTGGAGCTAGGCCGAGTCTTCGAAGTAATTCACAAAAGCAGAAAGCTATCGAGCCTATTTTTATCAGCCTCTCAGACACTGAACGCTCAGCTATTATGAAAGAATGTGGAAAGCTGAAAAAAACGGGTTTCAGTGTGTCAACAGACTTGCCAGCTGAGCTCGGTAAACGAAGAAAAGAATTACTATCGCTCGGGTACAAGCTGAAAAGTTCTAAATTGGCAGCAGAAAAGGTTGCAGAAACTCGTGTTGTCCAGCGAGGAATAAGACTGGGGTTAGAGGTCAAAAAGTCGCGAAATTTACAATGGACTAAATCTCAAGACGACTGCTTTGATCCGCTAAAGTTGGCAGTACCCGCCGAACCTGACGGTACCGATCTTGATGCTTGAAATGTTATTAGTGTGATTTGTTTGTTGTTGTCTGATATTTCCGCCTGCTGTATTCGAAGAGATGAAGGAAAAATAAGATAAAATTAGTTAAGAGTTTTTTTTTTTTATTATTATTATTTTTTTATTATTATTATTTTTATTATTATTATTTGTTATGGGGGCTACAACAGCGGAAACGGGAAAGATTGTCATTGATGAATTAGTTTTTTTGCCGCTTGCCGAAATGAGTGATTTGTTTTCCAGAAATGTTTCATTTTCCATTTTTCTGTGTTTTTTGTGGTAATCCATGTTTGTTTACATCAGTTTTTTGTTGTAGTTTCAATGAAGTTTATTCGGATGTGTGCATTTCTCACGGCTCTTCGCTTTGATCCAAGATGCAACCACATTCCCCAGAGAGTTTTGGGTAAGTTTTGAGTTCCTTGTCTTCGTCCCCGAGGCCCACTACCTTGCCAGCAGCTCAAAAAAAGTTAGAACAGTTAGAAAAGTCGTTCTTAAATTTGGAAGAAATTTTTGATAGAGTAATTAGTAATGAAAATGATTGTTTTTTTTTTTTTAGTGAAAATGAATTTCCTCGAAGTAAATATATTCAGTTAATTAGTATGCCCCAGGGATGCTCTGAATCTCAGCTCAGTATAGTTCAGCTCAACTGCCAAGGATTATGTTCGTCACTGACAGATGTAATGACCATGTGCCTACTAATACGACCTGACGTTCTTGGACTGTGTGAAACATTTCTGTCAAGGCAGACTGACATCCTGGTAGATATCCCAGTGTATACATCTAATTTCGTATATAGAAATGAGTCATCTTGAGGAGGATTGGCAATCTACACAAAGAGCGAATACCCAGTCTGTGTTAATGGCAAACTGACTCAAAATATAGAAGGTACTTTTGAGTCACTTTTTCTTGATATGTCCCTTCCTTCGCAACGGAAGGTAATGGTTGGAGAAATTTACCGATCACCGTCAGGTTCTGTTTCTTCGTTTATGTAATATTTGTTGGAAACACTCCAAATGTTTGAATAACAGAATTATGATGTGGTCATCATGGGTGATTTCAACATCAACCTAGCCTATCCCCTAACTAATACCGCTAATGGACTTCTCACTCTTATGTCTGGATCTAATTTTTACCCGTCGACAACTATCCCAACGAGAGCAACTGAGAGTACTCATTCACTAATAGACAATATTTTCTCTACCTCCACTCTCGGCTTCAGTAATCATCAGTGACATGTTTGACCACTTCCCCTTATGTACCGTTTTCAAAACATCACAGGCAACAAGGTCATTTTCAAAAACTAGAGATGATATTCGGTTTTTAGATCTAAGTTAATAAAATTTACGGTCAATTACCTTGGAATTGGAAAAAACGACCTGGGATAGCGTTATGGAGAAAGGAGATCTGAATGAAGGATTGGAAATTTTTCACAGTACATTTACAACACTATATGAGGCATGTTGTTTTAAAGAAAAAATAAAGAAACGTGGAAGAAAAAATGCACCAATTTGCCCGTGGGTTACAGAAAGTTTACTCAGGTCCATCAATAAAAAGAATAATCTTTGGGCGGAATACCGTAATCTATCAAATGTAGCTAGCCTGCGGAGTTGTGAAATTTATAAGAAATGCCTACGGTCAGTTCTCAGAAAAGCTAAAAGGGATTACTTTAATCAAAGGCTAGCCGAAAGTGGGAAGGATGGAAGGAAAGTATGGAAGACAGTCAGTTCAGTGTTACGACCGAATAACCATCAGCCTGAACTACCATCCAAAATTACGGTTGATGGAGAAATCTTGACTGAACCAGCACAAGTTGCAAAAGCTCTTTGTACCTTCTACGCCAAAATTGGAGAAAAAACGGCTAACACAGTGCTACCCCTCAGAAAATCCTGCAGGGACGTTTTGGGCCCAGTGTGTGTCAAGTCGATGGCACTCATTCCTGTAACTTCGGCGGACGTTTCGAAGATTGTCAAAGGCTTGAGGGGAGCATCTGCCACTGGATTCGACCGCATCCATACTAAAGTGTTGAAAGCAGTATTGCCGTCCGTACTACAACCTCTAACACATTTGGTAAACCTCTCCTTGGAGACGGGCGTGTTTCCATCACTTCTCAAGAAGACAAGCATAGTTCCAGTCCACAAAGGTGGCCCTCAGGACGACCCGTCTAACTTTCGACCCATCTCTATTCTTTCGGTGTTTTCAAAAGTGTTTGAAAAACCTATGAAGGATCAACTTTACTCTTTTCTGGAAGCTAAGGTATTCCTTAATGAACACCACTTTGGATTCAGACCCAGACACTCGAAGGAAGATCCTCTGGTGTCACTAAGCCTATTCATTAATAAAACACTTGACCTGGGACTTGTGCCAGCTGCTATTTTGCTTGATATTAAAAAAGTGTTTGACAGTATATATCATGGGATTCTATTAAGTGAACTAGTGTACATTGGAGTTAGAGGAGAGGCTCTACGATGGTTCCGGTCTTACCTTAGTAGCCGACGTGTTTATATAGGAGAAGATCCGCTGAATGACACCGTTGTCAACTTCGATGTACCGCAAGGGTCAATCTTAGGCCCACTGTTATTCATGGTTCATATGAATGACCTAAGTCGCGTTCTGAACCCTAACTCCAGGACTTCACGGCGCTGCAAGTTATGTTGCGACCCAGAAATTTCGAGCAACGATGATGAATCCGATGAACTTGTGGCGTTGGTGGAGGATACAACAGTGGCCTCCTGTGGCACCGACATGTCAGCGCTCCAAAGTAAACTTGAGGTCATCTTAGAAGAAACTTATATTTGGATAGACCAAAAATACTGCGTAAAAACTGCTCAAAACTCTAACGCTCTATTCTTTTGATTGACTAGAAATCTTTACACAGAAATTTTAAGGATAGAAAACCATCGAGGACTGATCAAATGATCGAAATAAGTCAGTTCAAGGACACTAGTTTCACTTTTTGATGGTAATATATCCTTCGCACAGTACATCAGCGCTGTGGAACAAGGGCTTTCCCCTAATCATGGGAGTATCAGGAAATTGAAACACCCTTTCTCTCAAAAAACCTTTCATCTACTTTATAATGGACTTATCAAGCCTCATCTACAGTATTGTGCGTGAATTTGGCAGTCAACATTTACATCCCACCTGAAAAGGCTTGATTCAATCCACAAACATGCCCTGAAGATAATCGGAAATATGGACGATTTTATTTCCCGTGAATCACTTTATCATTTATCGTACTCAGTTATCGTTTTCAAATTTTTCTCCAGATTACTTCCATCAGCATTCCACAGTCTATTCCAGTTGGTATCGGAACAGCATCCTAGGAACACGAGATCTGCCTCAAACCTTCTGGTGAGACGAACACCTACAGTACGGTCGGATTTTGCACCGGATGTGGCGTGCGAGAAAGTGTGGAACATGATTCCACAAGAGCTGAGATGTAGTAGCTCCCTTGGGTCTTTTAAAAAAAGTGTGAAAAAATATCTTATTGAATTTAAATAATTACAGTTTATTAATAATTGAGTTTTTTTTTTTTATTATTGTCATTATTATCTCGGTTTGTTTTTTTGTTATATTTATTGATTATTATTTTATAAGGTTAAGGTATCTGTGATTTTGGGGAGGAAGGGGGGAATCTCTTAGATAGTCAATTGTATGGTAGAGGGATGTGGTTGTGTTGAGGAGTAAAGCGAGAGTCGTAATGCGTGATTAGGAGGAATCGTTATTTTTTAAGGGACTCAACGTGCGTTTTTTGCATAGAGAAGTTTATTTATGTTTATTTATTTCTATTTGTTTTAAATAAACCCGATTGAATCTGAACCCTTGCCCTGAGGCTCTTGGCTGTTGTCATCCTAAAAGACCTAATTTCCAGTACTTTCAACTACGTTGAACAAAATGGCTATCTCAAAATTTTGATTGGAGGTGTTTGGGGAAAAGGTGGGCGTGAGAGGGGGGTTAGTTGCCCTCCAATCACTTTCAATAATGAAAAAGGCACTAGCCCTTTGACTTTCCAATCGAATGAGCCTTTTTTTAAGTTTCTACGATAACACTTTCTATAAGAACACTATATGCCCCCAGGGCATAACTTACAAACCTTGTCCTGAGGGCTATAGGGGAGTGTCCTCCTCAAAAACATAATTTCTATTTGGAAATCAACTACGCTGAACAAAATGGCTATCTAAAAATTTTGATTGGATGTGTTTCGGGAAATGTGGGTGTGGAAGGGGTGTTAGTTGCCTTTCAATCACTTTCGACTATTAAAAAGGGTACAAGCCACTCCAATTTTCAATTGAATGAGCCCTTTTCGAAGTTTTTACGACAACTTCTTCAATATGAAGTGCCCTAGTCTAAAGGAAAAAATAATAAATAATACATTGTACCGACATCGTTCTTGTATGCCCCAGGGCATAACTTAAAACACTTGCCCTGAGGGTTGTGGGGGAGTGACCTACTCAAAAACATATGTTCTATCTGGAAATCAACTACACTAAACAAAATGGCTATCTCAAAATTTTAATTGGATGTGTTTGGGGAAAAGGTGGGCGTGGGGGGGGCTAGTTGCCCTCCAATCACTTTCGACTATTAAAAAGGGCACTAGCTACTAAAATTTACAATCGAAAGAGCCCTTTTCGAAGTTTCTACGACGACTCCTTCGATACGAAGTGCACTGGTCTAAGACCAAGAAAAAAAAATTATACATTGTGCCAACATCGTTCTTTACTTAGGCAGCGCTATTGCGCTGCCTATGATAAAGCAAAGCACAAAATTAAAGTATAATAAATACCTTAGATCTGTTAGATATAAGGGCCTTAATTTTCCGATTTTACGCAAAGAGTGGACAGAGGTGATGACTCCGGAGAAGGTTGAAAATGATTCAGATTCCCATATTTCAGCCCAAACCTGGACTGAATATTATTTGTCAAATTTTTCTAAGGTAAACTACTCTGTCCAGTCTTAATTTAGTCGGTTTGTTCATAAGTATTTGCCGCTTACAGTCTCACAGTATAATATTACCACTGTGTCTATGTCGTCTATCGAAGCTGCAGTTAAAAAAGTGAAATTTTCATCTACTGACTGTGATGGAATTTTCGCGCTTCACCTGCAGCCAGATTGTGAACCCCGGATTTTGTACCTTAAGGTGCTTTTTCAAATCTGTTCAAGTTCGTCTCTGGTACCTGATATCCTTCTGTGCGGTATCGTAACTTCTATTCTCAAAAAAGGAAAATCCCCTTTTAATTGTTCTTCGTATCGATCTATTACGGTATCTTGCAACCTGATTACTCAAGAAACAGCAGTATATAGTGTCGGATTGACTTCTTCTTCTTCTGTGAAGACGACTGATACACGCTCCCGGACAGGATTCTTGAAAGCAGCCAATGGTTTTCGTATTGGATACTGGAATCTTACATCAGGTAATCAAGAAATATAACCAGGAAAACTCAACAGTGTGATGATAACCCTTGATAAGTTCCGTATTGACGTTGCTGGACTTTCTGAGACCAGGCTTACTGGTTTTGGGACTTTGAAAACTGAGATTTACCACATCTTGTATTCCGGACTTGAGACTAGAAAAGAAGCAGGTGTCGCAATGGCACTGAGTAATCGGGCCAAAAAATACCTAGTGGACTGGGGACCAATTAGTGAGTGGATTCTTCGTGTCCGTTTCGCCACTTCACAGGCCAAATTAACAGTTATTGTAGTGTACGCCCCAACGAATGACGCCAGTGATCAAACCAAAGACGACTTTTATCGTGCGTTATCGAATGTTGTTGCAAAAACGCATCGTCATGATATTGTGACTGTGTGTGGGGACTTTAATGCTAAAGTTGGAGGTGATGCTTCTTATGCCCCAACTATCCTCGGTAAACATGGACTGGGGGAAATTAATGACAATGGTGTGCGACTAATCGATTTTTGCGCCACTCATGAACTTATCGTCGGCGCAACATGGTTTCCACATAAACAGATTCACAAGTATACCTGGAACTCGCCTGATGGTGTAACACGAAATGAAATAGACCATATCCTAATTGCGAGGCGCAGGCGTCGATGTCTAGAGGATGTTAGAACCTTCCGAGGTGCCGACTGTTATTCCGATCACCATCTTGATGTTGCCAAGTTCAAGCTGAAACTAAAAACTGTGACAAAGCCCCAGCGACCAGTGAAAACCTTCAATTTGAGGAAATTGCAGGACCCGAATATATTGCAAAAGTATACTACAGCTTTGTCAAACAAGTTTTCCCTCCTAAGGGACGAAGTTTCGCTTGATAGTCAGAGGGAAAAAATTACAGAAACCGTGAAAGAGGTCGCAAAAGAAGTTGTGGGCTACAACAGGAAGAAGAAAGAGCAGTGGATATCTGAAAGTAGTTGGGATATTATTGATCAAAGGGCACAACTCAAAATCCTTGTAGATAAGTATGAGCATAGCACGACTTGTTCTAGAGAATATGTAGATAACCTGAAAGCGCAGTACAAGCGTCTCCATAAGCAAGTCAAAGCAGCAACCAGGGATGATAAGAGGATGTACCTCGAAACTATCGCCGAACAAGCTGAGCCAGCCGCTAGACGGGGAGATAGCCGTACTGTGTATGCCATAACGAAGCAGTTGGCGGGTATTTTAAAGGCGTCGTTGACCCAAGTTAAAAGCAAAGAAGGCATTTTATTAACCCAGACTGATGATATAGTCCGAAGCAGGAAAGAGCATTTTAGCGAGGTACTAAATCAGATGCCTCTAACAACTACTTCAAACATCCCTGAAGAACCACTGTTCGATCTCGGAATATGTTCCGGACCTCTCATGATTAGTGAAGTCACGGAGGCCCTAAAGACTTTGAAAAACGGAAAGGCTGCAGGCAATGATGGCATATCACCAGAATCACTGAGGTACGGTAGAAGCGCCCTAGCTGAACCCATATTAGAACTTCTTTCCCGTGTTTGGGATGAAGAAAAAGTCCCTAGTGAATGGTCGAAGGCAGTAATTGTAAAACTCTTCAAAAAAGGACAAAAGACTAAGTGTGGTAATTGTAGAGGTCTTACTTTACATTCTGTTGGCAGCAAAGTCATGTGCCAAAAAATTCTGAACAGGATTCAAAGTAAAGTGGAGAAAGTTCGGAGAGATGAGCAGCACGGATTCCGCTAGAGTAGATCATGTTGTGACCTTATATTTAGCCTGAGAGTCCTGCTGGATGAATCCAATGAATGGCAAGTTCAGCTACTTATGGTATTTATAGATTTTCTCAAAGCCTTCGACTCGATACATCACGGAACCATGTAGAAGAATTTAGTGCATTATGAAATTCCGACCAAAATTGTAAATATAATTAAAGCGGTAAATCATGATATCATGTGCGCAGTACACATAGAGAGTGGCCTAACGGAATGGTTTTCTGTTCAGTCAGGGGTAAGGCAAGGCTGCATTCTATCACCATTACTGTTTGCCATAGTTATAGAATGTGTCCTCATTGGATGCACTTTTAGTGGCGGTCTACAATTAAATCCACTGAGAGAACTCAATGATGGTGATTTTGCTGACGATGTTGCACTTATTACCCACGACCCAGAAGATATGCAACGCAACATTAATGAACTCGGTCGTATGGAAAATGCTGTCGGACTCTCCATAAATGCTAACAAGACCAAATCAATGTCGAATGCAGTCATACCTGACTTAGCCGAAGGACTTTTGGTTAACAACGAGGAAATTGAGGAAGTGATAGAGTTCAAGTATCTCGGCAGCATTCTTACGCAAGATGCAAATTCCGAAAGAGATATACTGTGTCGAATAACATTAGCTGGGTCTGCTTTCAGCTACCTTAGAAATGTTTGGAGAAATAATAAATACTCCCAGAAGTTAAAGCTTAAAATTTATAATAGCAATGTGGTCTCTGTCCTTACGTACGGCTGCGAAACTTGGAGAATCACTCCTCAGCTAGAACAACGACTCCAGGTATTCGACAATAATTGGCTAAGGTCTATCCTAAATATACATTGGACGGAAAGAATACAAAATGATGAAATCTATCGTATGAAAAATCATACCCCCACCCTTGATCTCATTAGAAAGCGACGATGGATGTATTGGAGGCATATGGTGCGAATGGGGGAAGGAAGGCTGCCGCACGACGCATGGTGTTGGACACCCCCCGGTCTCCGCAAGTCAGGAAGACCAAAAATGACCCTTGGCAGGTCGCTAATGAAGGAGGCGAAGCTGGCGAGGTCCTCGTTGGAGGAGCTATGGTTGAAGGCTCAGGACAGGTCGTCGTGGCGAACCACTGTTGCTGCCTTATGTGCCCCCAGGCGTAGGAGGACCTAAACAACTAATCTTCCAACCTAAGCAAAGTATTAGAATATATTCCTCTTCCGCATCTTACTACTGGGACTGATTTTGGAGAGAACCAGCTTGATTTTCGGCATGGGATCGGATGCAATCATGCTCACCGAATTTTTTCTTCTCTTCTTTTAGATACTTCACGAAATAAACAGTCTATTCACCTTTGTGCTCTTGATATTTTTAAATATATTCTTCTTCCGCATCTTACTACTGGGACTGATTTTGGAGAGAACCAGCTTGATTTTCAGCATGGGATCGGATGCAATCATGCTCACCGAATTCTTTCTTCTCTTCTTTTAGATACTTCACGAAAAAAAACAGTCTATTCACCTTTGTGCTCTTGATATTTCTAAAGCTTTTGATTCTGTTAACCATTTTCAGTTTTTTTACTCTCTTTTTACTAAAGGGATTAACATTTCTGTAATTTTCTTGCTGAAGTACTGGTACTCATCATCTTTTTCTTAATGTTAAAGTTAAAGTTTTTGAAAAACAGATACCCTTCCAAAAAGGGGTCCGACAAGAAGGTGTTATATCACCTAGCCTATTTAAAATTTGTGTTTTTCAAGTTTTAAATAATATACCTCCAACTTATTTTTATGGGTCATCTAATGTATCATATCTTGCATATGCTGATGATCTTCTTGCCATTAGCAGAATTAAAGATAGCCTTTCTAAATGTGTTAATTACATTTCTGAAGCATTTGTTCGGATTGGTCTATATGTAAATATTGATAAGTGGGAGTACCTCACTTTCGGCTCTTCCATTTCTTCACCTTCGCCTCTTGCATGCAAAGTGGTTGGGCATTAATATTACTAATAGTCTAAGATCTTTCTGTTCCCGGCTGATTTCTGATTCCAGGTTGATGGTTTAGGTTGGTTACTCTAGGAATGTTGGAAACAGAGGAAAATATAATCGTAAATCCTTATGTAAAGTATATTTGTTTTTTTGTAATCATTCAGTTGCATACCTTTCTGGTTTTTACACTCTATTAAAAAAGAAAGATGTTTCTTCTTTGCGTGTCCAGTACTTTCGATTTTGCAAATTCCTTCTTTTTCTCCCTCCTTGGTACCGTAATGAGAAGATAATATCAAAATTCGGATTGAATGATGTTTTCGGGAAGGTTGCCGTGTTGAGCAGAAAGCTGTCAGATATAAGAAAGAACAGACTGCCGCCGATTCACGGTCTTGAGTGTATATTTTTTCGTAGTTTGTGTGTGTTTTTTTTTGCGTCTTGAGTGCATATATTTTTCGGAGTCTGTGTCTTTTTTTAATATATTACTCCGCTATTTACCTTGTTGTCATTAGTGGGTAAAATAAATAAATAAATAAAATGACTCAAATAATAATCCGAATTCTAATTTCTTTTATCCGTTCTTAAACCCTGTATGGCTGTAATACTTTATAATAAGGAGAGATTCCACCACTGCAAACTCAAAACTCGCTTAATTTCACGCTATTTGTTTTTATTCTTAAAGTCTCACAATTGTCTGACTATTCACGCGAAAAACGGTCAATTTGGGCGTTAGGCAAGTCCAAAACCTCCTTTTATCAAATATACCCTTTCTGATACGCTCCATCGTTCCTAGGTAGGAGCCTGGCCCATCAAATTTTAAATTCGCCATCTTTCAAATCTCTCTTCCCATGAAAAATTTTCTTATAGCCTATAACTTTTAGGCTAAATTCACCCGTAGTTTGGTGATATTTTAATTGCTACAATTTGATTAAATCTAACTAGGCATCACCCGTTAAGATTTTCACCCCGAAATTTTTGTTTTATTTGTAATCACAATAGGCTTCTCTGTAGGCTAAATTAAATAGTCTCTTCGGAAAGCGCCGATACTTTTCATAGAACCCCTTAGTCGCTGTCTCAACACACGCTGAACGTCTCAACTTATAACCGTAAACCATTCCTGAGGCATTGCTCTTACGTCCTCTTGACAGGCTTTACTGCGCATAGTGTATTTTGATTTAGTTCAAATACTGTTTAAACATTTCCTCAAAAATGTTCCTTAATACCCTTAGCTTTAGTAGCAATAGTAGTAATAACAGTATTAGTACACAGAAGTAGTGGTAGTAGCAGCAGTAGTGATGTAGTGATTGTAGTGTAGTGTTCAAAATTAAAGCAAGCAAAACAAATTGCAGGAAACACGCTTTGAATTTGGATGCCTTTATTTTACTGTTCATTCATTACTGTTGTTATCCTCATTATATCGTGTCACTATTATTGTTGCTTTGAAGGTTATCATTACTTTTGTATCAGCATAATTCTATAAACAATATAATTTAGCTGTCATGCTACTTTCAGAAGGAGCAAATTTTCAATGTGGTTCTAAAAATTTTATACACCACCAATCAAAAAGAAAAGAAAAAAGTTAATAATAAAGAGCAAACAATGCTTACGTTGACAATGCAGCTGCGTATTCACCTTGTCCACCTCTTTTTTGTGCTAAATGTGCCATTTCACAGAGGTTATAATAAGTGCAACGAGGGTCATCTAGCAATCCATCTTTTGCCCATAAGTTATGTATGAGACTCATCCAAGTAGAAAAATCTACCGACAATTCTGCAATTTGATAAATTGACGTTTAAATTTTCTATCGTTTTTTTCTTCCATCAAAACAATAATTTATTTGTAACCCTTTGCGAAAGAAAAAGAAAGTGGAGTAACAAATAGAAAAGAAACAAACACTTCTAACAGGAAAAACCAACAACGGAAGAAGACGAATAAGGGCGCTGTGGGCGGGCATATACTTGTTGGTACCGTGGGATAGTTTACTAGCAAGCTCCGCCTGTTTTAAACCAAAATTGGTGAGCCCGTAAACAGATATGATGTTTCGATTTTTGCATCACGGAGGAAGATATAAAAAAAAAACGGAAAAAGGGAAGTAGATTGAACGGATATCTTTGTTACGAAGATTAGTCTAAACTCACGAAAGAAATAAAACCAAGTGGTAGGTAAATAAATGAATAAAACTTAGTCGGAGATTTTTTATTATATCTGCCTCAGTTGGCTACAATTTTGGAATAACTCAAAATAATTTGCTTTTACAATCAGCGACGGCGTGAGTCCGGGAAAATTTTAATGTGGACTGATTAATCCGGACAGGCTGATTATTGCATTCACTAGAAATTAATAGTGCACAAAAATTACATCCGCCCATTTCGGGCTCCAAATACCGTCATTCACGGTTCTGCCTTTCTTTCCTCTGATTTTACTGAATTAAACATAGAAATCCATGAAAAAGCTTAATTCTTTCATTTAAATAGTATTGGGCATTCCAGTATTGGGCATTCCAGTATTGGAATGATAGTGCTTATTACCTTTAACTTTTCCTGAGATATTTTAGAAAATGGATTATTGTTATAGAAAATAGATATTTTTTGAATATGGATTCTTATTGTCGCTTGTCTTCTAACCGCAGTTATTTGATTATTTAAGCAATTCCGATTTCTAACAACAATTTCTACCAAGCTTCAAACTTTTGGTTTATTTTTAATGTTTTTGAATTGTTGTAATCCCTTGCAAAATATATACAATTTTTGTTTTTCAATTACCAGTTTTTTGCTCTTTAAGCAATTTAATGTAAACTTCTCCATGCAACAAAATCTTCAATTTTTCCACATAAGTGTGACAACTTTAACACCGTTATTGCAATACTGATGTAATATAGATGGTTTTTTTTCGAGCCAGAATATTCCAGGATACAAATTTCCCCGAAAGAAGGGAAATACTGTGTCATTTTAAAGATATTTGACAGCTGAAGGAAGTCTGATTTCTAGCAGCGATTGTCTACTAAGCTCCAAATTTTTGTGTTTTTTTAATTTCTCGAACTGTTATAATCCCTTGTTAAAATATATACAAATATTTTTGCAATTGCCAAGTTTTTGCTCTTTAAGCAATTGAATGTATTTTCATACTGTTGTCTTTTCAAAGATATTTGGTTATTCAAGCAAGTCCGATTACTACAAAGCTTCGAAGTTTTGGTTTTTTAAGGTGTTTGAATTGTTGTAACCCCTTGTTAAAATATATACAAATATTTTTACCTGCCAGTTTTCTGCTCTTTACGCAATTTAATGTCTTTTCATACTGCCGTCTATTCAAAGATATTTGATTATTACAGCAAGCCTGAGTACTAACAGCGAATTATACAAGATTTCAAACTTAGGGTTATGTTTCCTATGGTTTTGGAATTGTTGTAACCCCTTGTCAAAATATATGCAAACGTTTTTACAATCCCTAGTTTTTTGCTCTTTAAGCAATTTAATATAAACTTCTTCATACATGAAAATCTTCAATTTTTCCACATAAGTGTGACAACGTCATTGCAACAGTGATGTATATAAAAATGACGTCATTCACATACATTTTTTTTCCAAAATTAAGGTTCTTAACGAATTTTCTCAAACTTCTGACCTATCTAGATCGTTTTTTTTAGGCTTGAATATCCCAGGATGCCAATTTTCCCGAAAAAATATGGAGCCGTTTTAAGAAAAAATACATACATACATAAATATATATGTAATTATGTATATATATATACATAATATATATATATATATATATATATATATATATATATATATATATATATATATATATATATATATATATATATATATATATATATATATATATATATATTTTTATATATGTTACTGTTAGAAGTTCATGAATGGGTATTTTTGGGGTTCTTGCTGCCCGGTTAAATGCTTAGTGTAGACTTGAGAAGATGTGTTGGTCCCCATTCTTCACTAATTTGGGACCCATTGCTTTTCCCTAGGCTATCATAATTTTGATGATTTAAATAATGTGAAAATTGCAGCTTGGAATGTCACAAAGTAAAAAAAAAAAAAAGAAAAAAAAAAGAAAAAAAAAAAAAAATAACGGTCGGATTTAAATTTTACTGATGAACCCAGACGTCTTGAACTAGACTTTTTAAGAAATTCAGAAACGCTCATCCCTCTGTAGGAAACATAAAATTAGGTGATATAGAATTTATTTACCCAGGTCGGTAGGATGGCGTGTAAAGACAGGGAGTAGGGTTCATGGTGAATGTGGGAGCTGCTAAGTGTCGTTTAGGTTGGGAAGGTATTAGTAATAGAATGCTATTTGCTCATTTAAAACTAAAAAGTACAAGGTATTAGTCAGAGTAGTACATGCTTCTTTAGAACTGACTGGTGGCGATAGTAGTGATTCAGATGATTTTTGATCACCGCTACAGGAACAAATAGGTAGGATACCAGACAAAAATATGGTATTATTATTAGGGGATTCTAAAATCCAGACCGCCAAAAATAGGGATAGATGATATCCTTTCCTATGTAAATTTGGCATAAGGAAAGAAAAGAGTAACGGTTATAGACTGCTATAGTTTTGTAAGTATCTAGTAATAAGCAATACAGTATTTGGTCATAAAATAACCCATGCAAGATGGTAAGAAAGCCAACCTTATTAATTATGTTAATGTAAACAGAGGACTGTCAGGATTGATATAAAGTACCAGAATATATAGGAGTTCTTGTATTAATGTTAAAAGTAAATATCACATTCTAGTAGTGTCTAGGGCAGACCGGAAGCCAAAATTTAGGAAGGTTAACTACCTTTTGGAAAATTTTTACCTTGGTAGACTCCTGGAAGAGAATTTGAGAGAAACTTTACAGGAATAATTGAATATTAAATAAAAAAGTTTGAAATTGGGTAATGTCAAAGATGAATGGAATAATTTTGTCAATATAGTTTGTGAAGTAGCAGATTGTGTCTTAGGGAGAAAAGTTAGAAAAGCAGCTAGGATTATTAGTGAAAATAGTTTAAGTTTACAAGAGAGAGAAAGGGACTGTAAGAGAAGTATTTGAGTGATAGATCATATAACCTCCTGAGACCTGACCATAGAAATACTTTTCTGATTATGTTCATTTCTTTGTAGTTGACTTAAAAAAAATCATTTTGACCATTGATCAACTAAAAAAAAAAATTGACCCCCCCACCCACCCTCTGGAGGATGTCCCCCGGTGTGGCCATTGGGTCCCTATCGAGCTCAGAGTATAGTAAAAGTCTGTTTCGTCTATTAAAAGAGATTTGTCAAAACGTTGAAAACAAAACATTACCCTTCATGAAATTTCTTGAAGCAGTTGTTGTCTCTTGTCAAGCAGAGATTGATTTTACACTGCAAACACATCCGTCTTGACCTTTTACAGCATCCAGGCCTTCTGCATCGGGATGCATTCGCCAAGTCACAAAATTCTGGTAGATGCAGTGCAGCTCTGGCATATGGTGGAGGGATTGGCCTCTTTTTCTCACTCAAAACACGGTGTTGAGTTTCACCCATTGACTCTTCGTTGCTATTTTCTTGACCCCGTGACTCCGAGCTTCCAGAACTGAGCAAAAACTCGGCCACGTTGAAACGAAGATCAATGAGCTGTTTAAGGTCACCAGAAACTTCTGGGCCATGGCCCTTCAGCTCATGAAATGCTTTGGCTAGTGCAGCATCCACAAAATGATGAAACAGACGCACAGTCCATTTTTTAGTACGCGTCTCAAATCGGTAATAGCTGACCATGCGGTCCACAAGGTCGACCCCACCCAAGTAGGTGTTGTAGTCGGATACTACTTGTGGACATTTGACCTGCACGTAAGACCCCTGGCGCTTGTCATACCGTTTGACCTCTTTCTCCTCTTCTATGCCTTTGCAGTTTGAAGACAGGAGAACCCCTTTGTTATCATACCCCTGGGTCACGGCTACTTTTCTATCTGAGCGCACAGACATGACAGAGGTTCCTCTGCCCTTTCTTTTCATTTCTGTTTCGGTAAAAAGCGTTGGGCCGTTGGCACCCAAACGGTTCTTCATGATAGTTCCGGTCGCATTTATTTTTCTTTCAGCCAGCATGTCGAGGAGCTTAACAGACGAGAAGAATCGGTCAAAATAGAGGTATGTACCTTCTGGTAGGGTCTCAGACAAGCGCAGTACGATCCCAGCTGACAAGCCATGAGCTACCAGCTGTTCTCCCAGGGTGGTGGCTCCCTGGTAGATTTGGAAGTCAAGTATCAGCCCTGAGGAGCTGGCAAGGACAAAATTCTTTAATCCAACCAGATTGGGCTTGTTAGGGACATATTGCTTGAGAGTCGACATACCCTGGAAGGGTATCATCTGTTCGGCAATTGAACAGTTCCTGTCACGTGGCAACTGGAGACAGATATTCCTGAAGTTGTCAAGGATTGGCTTCGCCTTCCAAAGCATATTTTTGGTTTTTTTTTTCGTCTGAGATTTATGAATCAACAACGAACTTCAGGTTTGACCGGATTGCGAAGAATCTGTCTCGAGCCATCTTTTGTGATATGGCTTCTACCCTAAACTTCCCAGACCAGTACATGCGGATCCGAGGAAACTTGAGGTTCCCCAGCAGGATGACAATGCCAACAAAAATTTTCAGCTCGTCTGGAGTTACATTCAAGATTTTGTGGTGGGCCAACTGATAGTTGTAGTTCATGCAAAAAGCTATACGTTCGAAGAAGCTCTCCGGGTAATACTGCAAAGAGAATTGTTCTCTACTCCAATCGTCGTGGTCCTGGAAATGAGTGGGGCCCATGTCCGGGCCACGATGATTATCGAACCGCTGAGACTTCCTCCAGGACAAGGTTGCTGCTACTTTTTTAGCCTTCAAGCGGTTGGCACGGGTTGCTAAGGGTACGTCATCATCAGATTCTTAATTTTCAACATCTGGAAGAACAGCATAACTGCCTGAAGGTGGAATGGCTGCAACACCTAGTTCAACCTAACAGTCTGAAGACGACAAGGAGTGATTTTTGATACAATCCTCATCATCATCTAAATCAGAGAGGTCCAGGTCACTCTCATAGAGCATTCCAAGGGCGTCATCAAATGAAACTACAAAAAAGTAACATGCTCATTAATATTGAAACTAATAGCTAGATAGATAGATACATAGATAGTTATTGGCAAAATAACTATTACAAACCCTAGTGGACCAAATTTGTTTTTCTGATTAAAAAAAAAATACAATAACAAAATAATACAATAGCAACACATAGTTACCACTGTAACGAAAACACGACAGGTAACAGTCAGAAAACACAAAATACAAAAGTCATAAATATAGGTCATAACTATAAAATATTTTTAAGGTCATAAGATAAAAAGATAAAAGGGTAACAAATAAAATAACCAAATATTCAACAATGAAAAAATAATATATACAATTATAGTTTAATTTTTAGCAGACTTACGGGTTGTGATTTTGGTTGATTTTATTTGCAAAAAAGGGAATAAAAGTTTTTTATAAAGTATGGAAGAAATGGGTTTGGGAAACAGATTGGGGTGGGTGGGGACACTTTACGGGGGTGGCGATTTCTTATGGGTGAGTGGCGGCTAGGTTGTTGCCAATTTAGTAAATAAAACAATCATTGGCTTCTGCTATCCCCATTAGAATCAAGATTTGAACTACGAAAAATCAACCCCAGGTTTTTACTCCATTGGAACCGCCTGTCCACAGACGTGGACATGGAGGTTTTCCAAGTTCCAAAAGATGGCACTTATCAAACTAACTGCTTTTAAAACTATATAAGCACTGTCTACAATCAAGAGAGTACACCTGATTTTTCTCAAAACTCGTTCTCACCACTTTCTTTTTTTTTATTTTTTCTTACCTTTGCTTTTTTTTCATCTCCTTATTTTAGCCTTTTCTAGTTTGTAAAAACACCACTAAAAGTCGCAGAAACTTTCTGAAAAAAATGGTAGATGGCTTTCCAGGTCCAAAAAGCACGTTGAAACAGCGAAATCTTTGCTAGATGGCGAGGCCTTTGCACAAAAAATATTTTATGGGGGTGTCCACAGACGTGGACACCAGGTCCCAGGAGGATAAAGACAAGAAGAATGTAAAGAAAGTAGAGAAGGCATTAAAATATGAATTAAGGGGCGTGAAGTAGAGGCCATGAATAAAATTGCTGAAGATTAGAAGATGCGGCGAGACAGCATAGTAGTAAAATATTGTATTGGCATGTTAAAAAACTAAGATTGACTATTAAATCTGGAATTGTCGCAGTTAAAGGTAGGAACGGGGCCACAATTAGTGATAGGAAAGAATGAAAGAGAAATAGGCAGAACTTTTTGAGAATGTGCTGAACTGTGATAAATTTACGCGGGATGATATAAAAAAAAAAAAAAATTTGCGACACTTTGCAAGTGAAGGAAGATTATTTTGCAAGAAAAAATTAGAGACAAGACTCAAATAACTAAAAAAATCAATAAGATCCCAGGTACTAGTAGTGTGGTAAATCTTTTTTTTTTTTTTTTAAATAGGGTGGTTGCGAAGTAAGAGATAAATTACTGAAGATTGTGAATATGATTCTTGAATAATGGGAAGTACCTAGCGATTTTAGGAAAACATTGTTTAAACCACTCTATAAGAAAGGTGATAAGAATAAGTACGGTAATTATAGATGTATTAGCTTGGTTTCGGTTGGAACTTAGTCTGATGATACTTTTTACAAAAGAACACATTTAGAAAAGAACTTTCTAGAAAAGAAAAAGTTTTAAGAAAAGAACAATGTAGGTTTAGGAAGGGGAGAGGATACGTCGACCAAATTGTTTACTCTTTTATTGATAATCGAGAAGTGCCCGAGTCATCAGACCCCTTTATTCCTTAGCTTTATAGATTATGAGCAAGCATTCAATTCAACCAATAGAAGATCTTTAGTGAAGTTCCTGTCTTTATACGATTTACCAGATAAATACATTAAAGTGATTAGTGCTATGTACAAGAATAATTTGCTGCATTTAATGTAGGGAATGGGGTTAGCTGCTGGTTTCGTATTAAATTAGGAGTTAAGAAGGGTTACGTTCTATCCCCCATTAATACAGAATTTGTCCTAACGATCACAGCAAAGGCCATGGGAGACCATAGAGCCAAAAGGGAAAAACGGTTTAGGTTATGCTGGAGAGTTAAACATCCAAGATGAAAGTGTTACTAAAATAAAGGATTTTTTTGGAGGTTTTGAGAGCTTGGGTGCAAGAATAGGCTTGAAAATCAATGTTAAGAAGACTAGGTCGCTTAGACTAGAAATAAGAGAAAGGGAAGAGTTACCTAGGTAGTATTATTAGTAAAGATGGTAGATGCGGTGAAGACATTAAAAGCAGAATAGCTAAGCCCAGGGCGTTTTCCATTGTTGAAAAATTTTTGGAAGAGTAGGAAGATAAGAGTGCGATCTATTGGTTCCGAATCGTCGGTGCTTCGAAAGACAGAGAAGGATTTGTTAATTTTTTTCCAGAGGAATTGTCTACGAATTGTTTTGGGCACCCGTCTGACTGGCCGTATTTCAACAATAAGCTGGGCGAAAAATGTAGTTCTATCCCATTTTCTTGGGCTACAGTGAGAGAAAGATTGAGACGGCTAGGACATGTTTTTTTTGCCAACCATCCGGTTGGCCTTTTTGGTCAACCATCTAGGGCCAAACAAAAAGCCGGTCGTCCCTTAATTGAGTGAGAGGAGGTCATAAGGAACGATTTAAGGAAGGAAGGACTGAGACGGCTAGGACATGTTTGCCTTTTTGGCCAACCATCCGGTTGGCCTTTTTGGCCAACCATCTAGGGCCAAACGAAAAGCCAGTCGTCCCTTAATTGAGTGAGATGAGGTCATAAGGAAGGATTTCAGGAAAATTAGAACTTCTTGGGAGGGTTTAAAGAGGGAGACTTTAAATAAATCGGGATGGAGGAGGATTGTGCTTATCATTAGTTGTGTTGGTCTCAGGCGGCCTGGTGCTCCTTCGAGCTATTAGTACTAATAGTAGTAATTTTTGTAATTTTGGGACCTAAACTGCCCTTTTGCACCTCAAAATTGCTGAAAACACCATTCATTGGTTTGATGCGATCACCCTAGAAGAAAACAGAAACAAATAAACATGAATCTGTGATTATCCTTCTTGAGAAAATGCACAATTTCGCATTTTTTTAGACGGGAACTTGTAAACCCTCCAATAGAATTCTCTGATACGCTGAAGCTTTTCATCACAATCCCTCGCGTTTTTGGGGACATTCCCTCCTTTTTGTAAATGGATAAAATTTTCTCGGGCCTATAAAAGTTTCCTGGTAACGATTCCCTTCTCCTTCCCGAGAAATTCCCTGACAGCGTCCAAGGTCTCCCCCCCCCCCCCACCCTTATACCTTTTGTGCCGGCAAGCATATGAATATAGTCTTTTAGGTTACAAAGGAAACATTTTTCTGCAATAAGATGGTAGCTATCGCCCCGTAGCACCTATATTCAGGTTTAACCCAAATGAAGAGGAGATGAGAGATTAATATATACTAACCCCAGTAACCCTCTTCTATATTTATCTGAAAGGTGCCAGATAGTCTTGTGCTACAAAACAGCAGAAAGTGTCACTTTGCAGCCGCAGAATTGTTTTCGCCACTTAGAAAGGGCACTAAAACTTTTAATTTTGGTTCAAATGAGCCATCTCCCAATTTTCTTTAGCTGTTGGTTCGATACTATAATCCCTGGGGAAAAAACAAATGAACACATATCTGTCATCTCTCTTCTCGATAAAAAAATACTGCATTTGTGCAAATGGGAGTTCAAAATCTCTACAATAGGGTTCATGATGGGCCAAGTTTTATGGTGTAACTTTCATCAAGATTCCTTGGCATCGATGTTTCCCCCCCCCCTTTCAAAAATCAGGCAAGTGTTCTTAGGCTCGTACCTTTTGACGGGTAGCTTTAGACTTGATGAATTTTATATATTTGGTATCACCACAAAAAGATGATTCTCTTGATGTGTATCAAGCAGTTCGTGGTAACGAATTGTAAGTAAGGAGTGACTCGGCTCAATAGTAATCAGAACTCTAAAAGACAGAATTTTCATATCAATAGATAGATCAAAATAATCAGCTTATTATGCTGATTCCAAATATATAAGATTCATCAAGTTTAGTGTTACTCATCGAAAACTACGAGCCTGAGAAAATTTCCCTTATTTTCGGAAAAGGAGAGTAACACCCCCGTAAAAGCCAAAGAATCTTAATAAAAGTCACACCATCAGATTCAGCATATCAGAGATCCCTATTGTTTAAGTTTCAAGCTCCTATATACAAAAATGTAGAATTTGGACATTTTTGCCAGACGAAAGATCACAGAGGCGTGTTTATTTGTTTGTTTTTTTGTTTTCTCCAGGGGGAAAACAAATTATCGAAACAATAGTCCTAGAAGATCGGGAGAGGATGTATTTGAACGGAAATTAAAAGTTCTAGTGCCCTTTATAAGTGACCAAAAAGATTGGAGGGCAGCTAGCCCCCTTTTCCCCAAAGTTGTACGATCCACATTTTGAGATAGTCATTTTCTTCATCATAGTTTAAAGATCCAATAACTATGTCTTTAAAGGTAACATAACCCCCCCCCCCCGCACGTCCGTGTGGAGAGGCCTGTAAGTTATGAAATTTGACCATTGTTTACGTAACCCAATATGACAACCTCCCACAGCCCTCAAGACAGGGTTGTAAGTTATGCCCTTGGGAGTAGAAGGGCCTTATTGACTCCGGTACGAACACCAAATATGGGCATAGAATACGGTACGAACACCAAATATGGGCATAGAATACGGTACGAACACCAAATATGGGCATAGAGTCATTAGGGAGAACACGTGCTTAATGGGGTCAATGACCTCTTTTTCCAAGGTCGATTTATTTGATGTTTCTATGTGTAATAACTCCGCGGCGAAGGTTGCACATGCGCATTGAATTCTGACGGGAGCAATGTTATTGATCTGGGGCTCGAGGGGGAAGTGAATTTCCGAGAACTTGATTGTGTAATCGAAGGGGAAGTGGATTTCCGAGAACTTGATTGCGTAATCAAAGTGTGTCAACAACAACAACATCGACCTTGACATTCGCTGAGAGCATGCACTTACAACAACATCGACCTTGGAACACCTGTGCAGTCGACCTCAATTCACCTATCGTGAATCAATAATTCCCCTTAGAAACAACAAATTAATTTCCCCTTCTTGACAGATCAATCAATCAATGACATCATCTGTCAGACTTTAAAAATTTCCGCCTAGAAACATTTCTCCAGGAATAGATCCATATCATTAATGTCTTTGCCTCGGGAACAACTCTTTTGGTCGAACTCCAAAGGATATTAATAACCAAAGGCCATGGAAACAATTAGGCAAGAAACATCTTAGCGATGAATTGTTTTAGCTTTCGAGAAGGTTTCCTATTAATTTGAAATGCGTTAGCACAGAGATGCCAATAACAAAGGAACACGCTGAATTTACGTTTAGTGATTATTTGGGCGAAACCGTTTTAGACAGGTTATGGAACTATTTCGGCGAAACAGATAGAGACATTTTAAAAGAAGATTTTTGAAGAGATTTTGGAGGAGGTTTTGAGTGTGGTCGTTATAATACACAAGTTTCATTTGAACAGTGTTGTGAGGTCCTCTAACCCAACCCCAAAGGGTTCCGATCCTCCTACCCCAACCCCGAAGGAAGCCCCCGGTCCTCAAAGCCCCCCAAGCTCCCAAAGGGCCACCGGCACCCCCAAAGGCCCACCCAGACCCCCAAAGGCCATCCCCAGGCCCCAAATGTCCCCCAGGCCCCCAACTGGCCCCCGGACCCCCAAAGGCCCTCCCTGTGCCCCAAAGGTCCTCCTCCGATCCCCAAAGGCCCATCGAGCTCCCAAAGGACCAACGGGGTCCCAAAGGCCCTCCACCGGCCCCCAACTGCCCCAAATGCACTCCCATGGTCCTCAAAGGTCCACCGGGCTCCCACAGGGCCACCGGTGCCCCAAAGGCCATCCAACGGTCCCCCCGCACCCCCAAGACCCACCCAGACCCCCCAAAGCCATCACCGGACCCCAAAGCCCAACCCAGTAGTGGTTGGGTGTGGTTTACCTTGTCACAGTTACATTTTCTTGATTTTTCAAAGTTCATTCTGAATTTCTTTCGTTGAAATGCAAGAGTTGGAATATTTCAGTAGCGTTCGGTTGTGGTTTACCTTGTCACAGTTACATTTTCTTGATTTTTCAAAGTTAATTATGAATTTCTTTCATTGAAATGCAAGAGTTGGAATATTTCAGTAGTGTTTGGTTGTGGTTTACCTTGTCACAGTTACATTTTCTAGATTTTTCAAAGTTCATTTTGAATTTCTTTCGTTGAAATGCAAGAGTTGGAATATTTCAGTAGTGTTTGGTCGTGGTTTACCTTGTCACAGTTACATTTTCTTGATATATCAAAGTTCATTTTGAATTTCTTTTGTTGAAATTCAAGAGTTGGAATATTTCAGTAGCGTTCGGTTGTGGTTTACCTTGTCAAAGTTACATTTTCTTGATTTTTCAACGCTCATTTTGAATTTCCTTTGTTGAAATGCAAGAGTTGGACTATTTCAGTGGTGTTTGGTTTTGGATTACCTTGTCACAGTTACATTTTCTTGATTTTTCAAAACTCATTTTTAATTTCATTTGTTGAAATGCAAGAGTTGGAGTATTTCAGTAGTGTTTGGTTGTGGTTTACCTTGTCACAGTTAAATTTTCTTGATTTTTCAAAGTTCATTATTCAACGTTCTTTCGTTGAAATGCAATAGTTGGAATATTTCAGTAGTGTTTGGTTGTGGTTTACCTTGTCACAGTTACATTTTATTGATTTTCCAAAGTGCATTTGAATTTCTTTTGTTGAAACGCAAGAGTTGGACTATTTCAGTAGTGTTCGGTTGTTGTTTACCTTGTCAAAGTTACATTTTCTGGATTTTTAAAAGTTCATTTTGAATTTCTTTTGTTGAAATGAAATAGTTGGAATATTTCAGTAGCGTTTGTTTTTGTTTTACCTTGTCACATTTCCATTTTAATTATTTTTCAATGTTCCTTTTTATTTATTTAATTGAAATGCAAGAGTTGGAATATTTCAGTTGTGTTTGGTTGTGGTTTACCTTGTCACAGTTAAATTTTCATGATTTTTAAAAGTTCATTTTGAATTTATTTCGTTGAAATGCAAGAGTTGGAATATTTAAGTATTGTTTGGTCGTTGTTTACCTTGTCACAGTTACATTTTCTTGATTTTTCAAAGTTCATTTTTAATATCTTTTATTGAAATGCAAGAGTTGGACTATTTCAGTAATGTCTGATTATGGTTTTCCTTGTCAAGGATAAATTTTCTTTATTATTCAAATCTCATTTTGAATTTCTTTCGTTGAAAAGCAAGAGTTGGACTCTTTCAGTCGTGTTTGGTTATTGTTGACCTTGTAACAGTTAAATTTTCATGATTTTTCAAAGATCATTTAGAATTTCTTTCGTTGAAATGCAAGAGTTGGAATATTTCAGTAGTGTTTGGTTATGGTTTACCTTGTCACAGTTACATTTTCATGATTTTTCAGAGTTGATTTTGAATTTCTTTCGTTGAAATGCAAGAGTTGGAATATTTCAGTAGTGTTTGGTTATGGTTTACCTTGTCACAGTTACATTTTCTTGATTTTTCAAAGATCATTTAGAATTTATTTCATTGAAATGCAAGAGTTGGAATATTTCAGTAGTGTTTGGTTATGGTTTACCTTGTCACAGTTACATTTTCCTGATTTTTCAAAGTTCATTTAGAATTTCTTTCGTTGAAATGCAAGAGTTGGAATATTTCAGTGGTGTTTGGTTATGGTTTACCTTGTCACAGTTACATTTTCCCGATTTTTCAAAGTTCATTATGAATTTCTTTCGTTGAAATGCAAGAGTTGGAATATTTCAGTAGTGTATGGTCGTGGTTTACCTTGTCACAGTTACATTTTCTTGATTTTTCAAAGTTGATTTTGAATTTCTTTCGTTGAAATGCAAGAGTTGGAATATTTCAGTAGTGTTTGGTTGTGGTTTACCTTGTCACAGTTACATTTTCTTGATTTTTCAAAGTTCATTTTGAATTTATTTCTTTGAAATTCAAGAGTTGGAATATTTCAGTAGTGTTTTGTTGTGGATTACCTTGTCACAGTTACATTTTCTTGATTTTTCATAGTTAATTTTGAATTTCTTTCGTTGAAATGCAAGAGTTGGAATATTTCAGCAGTGTTTGGTTGTGGTTTACCTTGTCACAGGTACATTTTCTTTATTTTTCAAAGTTCATTTTGAATTTCTTTCGTTGAAATGAAAGAGTTGGAATATTTCATTAGTGTTTTTGAGTGGTTTAACTTGTCACAATTAAATTTTCTTGATTTTTCATAGTTCATTTTGAATTTCTTTTGTTGAAATGCAAGAGTTGGAATATTTCAGTAGCGTTAGGTTGTGGTTTAACTTGTCACAGTTACATTTTCTTGATTTTTCAAAGTTCATTTTGAATTTCCTTTGTTGAAATGCAAGAGTTGGAATATTTCAGTAGTGTTTGGTTGTGGTTTACCTTGTCACACTTACATTTTCATGATTTTTCAAAGCTCATTTCGAATTTCTTTCATTGAAAAGAAATAGTTGGAATATTTCAGAAGTTTTTTTCTGTGGTTTAACTTGTCAAAGTTAATTTTTAATGATTTTTAAATTTTAATATTAAATTAATTAAATTTAATTAAATTTTATGAATATTTAAAAAGTTTTTGGTTTTTTTTTAACTTTTAACATTTAAATTTTCTAGATTTTTAAAAGTTAATTTTGAATTTCTTTCGTTGAAAAGCAAGAGTTGGAATATTTCAGTAGAGTTTGGTTGTGGTTTACCTTGTCACAGTTACATTTTCTTGATTTTTCAAAGTTCATTTTGAATTGCTTTCGTTGAAATGAAAGAGTTGGAATATTTCAGTAGTGTTTGGTTTTGGTTTACCTTGTCACAGTTACATTTTCTTGATTTTTCAAAGTTCATTTTGAATTTCTTTCGTTGAAATGCAAGAGGTGGAATATTTCAGTAGTGTATGATAGTGGTTTACCTTGTCATAGTTACATTTTCTTGATTTTTCAAAGTTCATTTTGAATTTCTTTCATTGAAATGCAAGAGTTGGAATATTTCAGTAGTGTTTGGTTGTGGTTTACCTTGTCACAGTTACATATTAGTGATTTTTCAAATTTAATTTTGAATTAATATAGTTGAAATTAAATAGTTTGAATATTTAATTATTGTTTTGTTGTGGTTTAACATGTCACAGTTAAATTTTATTGATTTTTCAAATTTCATTTTTAATTTCTTTCGTTGAAATGCAAGAGTTGGAATATTTAACTAGTGTTTGGTTGTGGTTTACATTGTCACATTTACATTTTCTTTATTTTTCAAAGTTCATTTTTGAATTTCTTTCGTTGAATAGCAAGAGTTGGAATATTTAAGTAGTGTTTGCTTATGGTTTACCTTGTCACAGTTAAATTTTCTTGATTTTTCAATGTTCATTTGAATTTAATTAGTTGAAATGCAAGAGTTGGAATATTTCAGCAGTGTTTGGTTGTGGTTTACCTTGTCACAGTTACATTTTATTGATTTTTCAAATTTAATTTTTGAATTTCTTTCGTTGAAATGCAAGAGTTGGAATATTTCAGTAGTGTTTGTTTGTGGTTTACCTTGTCATAGTTACATTTTCTTGATTTTTCAAAGTTCATTTGAATTTAATTAGTTGAAATGAAAGAGTTTGAATATTTCAGTAGCGTTAGGTTGTGGTTTACCTTGTCACAGTTACATTTTCTTGATTTTTCAAATTTAATTTTGAATTTCTATCGTTAAAATGCAAGAGTTGGAATATTTCAGTAGTGTTTGGTTGTGTTTTATATTGTCAAAGTTACATTTTCTTGATTTTTAAAAGTTCATTTTGAATTTCTTTAGTTGAAAAGCAAGAGTTGGAATATTTCAGTCGTGTTTGCTTGTGGTTTAACTTGTCACAGTTAAATTTTCTAGGTTTTTCAAAGTTCATTTAAATTTATTTCTTTGAAATGCAAGAGGTGGAACATTTCAGAAGTGTTTGGTCGTGGTTTACCTTGTCACAGTTACATTTTCTTGATTTTTCAAAGTTCATTTTGAATTTCTTTCATTGAAATGCAATAGTTGGAATATTTCAGTATTGTTTGGTCGTGGTTTACCTTGTCAAAGTTACATTTTCTTGATTTTTCAAAGTTCATTTTGAATTTCTTTCTTTGAATTGCAAGAGTTGGAATATTTCAGTAGTGTTTGTTTGTGGTTTACCTTGTCACAGTTACATTTTCATGATTATTCAAAGCTCATTTTTAATTTCTTTCGTTGAAATGCAAGAGTTGGAATATTTCAGTAGTGTTTGCTTATGGTTTACATTGTCACAGTTACATTTTCTTGATTTTTAAAAGTTCATTTTGAATTTCTTTCGTTGAAATGCAAGAGTTGGAATATTTCAGTAGTGTTTGGTTATGGTTTACCTTGTCACAGTTACATTTTCTTGATTTTTCAAAGTTCATTTAGAATTTCTCTCATTGAAATGCAAGAGTTGGACTATTTCAGTTGTGTTTGGTTATGGTTTACCTTATCACAGTTACATTTTCTTGATTTTTCAAAGCTCATTTTGAATTTCTTTCTTTGAAAAGCAAGAGTTGGACTATTTCAGACGTGTTTGCTTATGTTTTACCTTGTCACAGTTGTATTCTCTTGATTTTTCAAAGTTCATTTGAATTTCTTTAGTTGAAATTCAAGAGTTTGAATATTTCAGTAGTGTTTGGTTTTGGTTTACCATGTCACAGTTGCATTCTCTTTATTTTTCAAAGTTCATTTGAATTTATTTAGTTGAAATGCAAGAGCTGGAATATTTCAGTAGTATTTGGTTATGGTTTAACATGTCACAGATACATTTTCTTGATTTTTCAAATTTCATTTCGAATTTCTTTCGTTGAAATGCAAGAGTTGGAATATTTCAGTGGTGTTTGGTTATGGTTCACCTTATCACAGTTACATTTTCATGATTTTCAAATTCATTTTGAATTTTTTTCATTAACATGCATGAGTTGGAATATTTCACTAGAGTTTGGTTCTGGTTTACCTTGCCACATTTACACACATGTATACACATGTACACACATTTGCTTATCATGAGTGCTCATGATAAGTTAACCTAACCTTTTCCGGTGAGTATGGTTAGGTTAGACTAGATTAAGTTAGGTTAGATTAGGTTAGGTTAGGTTAGCCCATGTTTGCTTCACATAGGTTAGCATAGGTTAGGTGAGAGACAGGCAAAAAGTTAGGTGTATGATTAGGTTAGGTTAGGTTAGATTAAGTTAGGTTAGGTTAAGTTAGGTTAGGCTAGGTTAGCCTACGTACGCATGCGTACGCTAGAGCTAGCCTAACCTAACCTAACCTAACCTAACCTAATCTAACCTAACCTAATCATACACTAACTTTTGCCTGTCTCTCACCTAACCTAAGCTAACTAAGTGAAGCGTACATGGGCTAACCTAACCTAACCTGATCTAACCTAACTTAATCTGGTCTAACCTAACCATACTCACCGGAAAAGGTTAGGTTAACTTATCATGAGCACTCATGATAAGCACATGTGTGTACATGTGTATACATGTGTGTAAATGTGGCAAGGTAAACCAAAACCAAACACTAGTGAAATATTCCAACTCATGCATTTCAATGAAAGAAATTCAAAATGAATTTGAAAATCAAGAAAATGTAACTGTGATAAGGTGAACCATAACCAAACACCACTGAAATATTCCAACTCTTGCATTTCAACTAAAGAAATTCGAAATGAACTTTGAAAAATCAAGAAAATGTAACTGTGACAATTTAACCCATAAAAAAAAAATAATTAAATATTAAAACTATTTAATTTAAAATAAAGAATTACAAATGTAAAGTTAATAATAAATAATATGAAAAAGTTAAACTTTTAAACAATCGAAAACACCACTTAAATATTACAACTATTTATTTTAAAATAAATAAATTAAAATGAAGTTTTAAAAATCAAGAGAATGAAACTGTGACAATGTAAACCATAACCAAACACTTCTGAAATATTCCACCTCTTGCTTTTCAACGATAGAAATTCAAAATGAGCTTTGAAAAATCAAGAAAATGGACCTGTGATAAGGTAATCCATAACCAAACACAACTGAAATAGTCCAACTCTTGCATTTCAACGAAAGACATTCGAAATGAACTTTGAAAAATCAAGAAAATGTAACTGCGACAAGGTGAACCATAACCAAACACCACTGAAATATTCCAACTCTTGCATTTCAACGAAAGAAATTCAAAATGAACTTTGAAAAATCAAGAAAATGTAACTGTGACAATGTGGACCATAAGCAAACACTACTGAAATATTCAAACTCTTGCATTTCAACGAAAGAAATTCAAAATGAGCTTTGAAAAATCATGAAAATTTAACTGTTACAAGGTAAACCACAAACAAACACTACTTACAGATTTCAACTCTTGAATTTAAATGAAAGAAATTCTAAATGACCTTTGAAAAATCAAGAAAATGTAACTTTGACTAGGTAAACCATAACCAAACACTACTGAAATATTTCAACTATTGCATTTCAACGAAAGAAATTCAAAATTAAAATTTACAAATCAAGAAAATGTAACTGTGTCAAGGTAAACCACAACCAAACACTACTGAAATGTTCCACCTCTTGCATTTCAAAGAAAGAAATTTAAATTAACTTTGAAAAATAAAGAAAATGTAACTGTGACAAGGTAAACCACAAGCAAACACTACTGAAATATTCCAACTCTTGCTTTTCAACGAAAGAAATTCAAAATGAACTTTGAAAAATCAGGAAAATGTAACTTTGACAAGGTAAACCACAACCAAACACTACTGAAATATTCCAACTCTTGCATTTCAACGATAGAAATTCAAAATGAACTTTGAAAAATCAAGAAAATGTAACTGTGACAAGGTAAACCACAACCGAACGCTACTGAAATAGTCCAACTCGTGCATTTCAACGAAAGAAATTCAAATGAACTATGAAAAATAAAGAAAATGTAAATGTGACAAGGTAAACCAAAAGCAAACACTACTGAAATATTCCAGCTCTTGATTTTCAACGAAAGAAATTCAAAAATGAACTTTGAAATATCAAGAAAATGTAAATGTGACAAGGTAAACCACAACCAAACACTAGTGAAATAATCCAACTCTTGCATTTCAACGAAAGAAATTCAAAATGAACTTTGAAAAATCAAGAAAATGTAACTTTGACAAGGTAAACCACAACCAAACACTACTGAAATATTCCAACTCTTGCATTTCAACAAAAGAAATTCAAAATGAACTTTGAAAAATCAAGAAAATGTAACTGTGACAAGGTAAACCGCAACCAAACGCTACTGAAATATTCCGACTCTTGCATTTCAATGAAAGAAATTCAAAATGAACTTTCAAAAATCAAGAACATGTAACTGTGACGAGGTAAACCACGACCATACACTACTGAAATATTCCAGCTCTTGCATTTCAACGAAAGAAATTCAAAATGAACTTTGAAAAATCAAGAAAATGTAACTGTGACAAGGTAAACCATAACCAAACACTACTGAAATATTCCAACTCTTGCATTTCAACGAAAGCAATTCAAAATGAACTTTGAAAAATCAAGAAAATGTAACTGTGACAAGGTAAACCACAACCAAACACTACTGAAATATTCCAAGTCTTGCTTTTCAAGGAAATAAATTCAAAATTAACTTTGAAAAATAAAGAAAATTTTACTGTTACAAGTTAAACCACGACCAAAAAATTTTTAAATATACCAACTCTTGAATTTAAATTAAATAAATTCAAATGAACTTTGAAAAATCAAGAAAATTTAACTGTGACAAGGTAAACCACAGCCAAACACTACTGAAATATTCCAACTCTTGCTTTTCAACGAAAGAAATTCAAAATGAACATTGAAAAATCAAGAAAATGTAACTGTGACAAGGTAAACCACAACCAAACACTACTGAAATATTCCAACTCTTGCATTTCAACGAAAGAAATTCAAAATTAACTTTGAAAAATCAAGAAAATGTAACTGTGACAAGTTAAACAACAACCGAACGCTACTGAAATATTCCAACTCTTGCATTTCAACAAAACAAATTAAAAATGAACTATGAAAAATCATGAAAATGTAACTGTGACAAGGTAAACCACGACCAAACACTACTGAAATATTCCAACTCTTGCATTTCAACGAAAGAAATTCAAAATGAACTTTGAAAAATCAAGAAAATGTACCTGTGACAAGGTAAACCACAACCAAACACTTCTGAAATATTCCAACTCTTGCATTTCAACGAAAGAAATTCAAAATGAACTTTTAAAAATCAAGAAAATGTAAATGTTACAAGGTAAACAACAACCAAACACTACTGAAATATTCCAACTCTTGAATTTCAACGAAAGAAATTCAAAATGAACTTTGAAAAATCAAGAAAATGTAACTGTGACAATGTAAACCACAACCAAACACTACTGAAATATTCCAACTCTTGCATTTCAACGAAAGAAATTCAAAATCAACTTTGAAAAATCAAGAGAATGTAACTGTGAAAAGGTAAACCAAAACAATACAATACTGAAATAGTCAAACTCTTGAAATTCAACTAAAGAAATTCAAAATTAAATTTTAAAAATCATTAAAATGTAACTGTGACAAGGTAAACCAAAAACAAACAAAAATGAAATATTCCAACTCTAGCATTTCAACAAAAGAAATTCTAAATTAACATTGAAAAATCAGGAAAATGTAACTGTGACAAGGTAAACCAGAACCAAACACTACTGAAATATTCCAACTCTTGCATTTCAAAGAAAGAAATTCTAAATGAGATTTGAAAAATCAAGAAAATGTAACTGTGACAATGTAAACCATAACCAAACACGACTGAAATATTCAAACTCTTGCATATGAAAGAAAGAAATTCAAAATGAACTTTGAAAAATCATGAAAATGTAACTGTGATAATGTAAACCAAAAGCAAACACTACTGAAATATTCCAACTCTTGCATTTCAACAAAAGAAATTCAAAATGAACTTTGAAAAATCAAGAAAATGTAACTGTGACAAGGTAAACCATAACCAAACACTACTGAAATAGTCCAACTCTTTCATTTCAACTAAAGAAATTCAAACTGATATTTGAATAATCATTAAAATGTAACTTTGACAAGGTAAACCATAAGCAAACACTACTGAAATAGTCCAACTCTTGCATTTCAATGAAAGAAATTCAAAATGAACTTTGAAAAATCAAGAAAATTTAACTGTGACACGGTAAACCACGACCAAACACTACTGAAATATTCCAACTTTTGCATTTAAACTAAATAAATTAATAATGAACTTTGAAAAATCATGAAAATTTAACTGTGACAAGGTAAACCACAACCAAACACTACTGAAATATTCCAACTCTTGCATTTCAATGAAAGAAATTCAAATGAACTTTGAAAAATCAAGAAAATTGAACTGTGACAAGGTAAACCACGACCAAACACTACTGAAATATTCCAACTCTTGCATTTCAACTAACGAAATTCAAAATGAACTTTGAAAAATCAAGAAAATTTAACTTTGACAAGGTAAACCACAACCGAACTCTACTGAAATAGTCCAACTCTTGCATTTCAACAAAAGAAATTCAAATGAACTTTGTAAAATCAAGAAAATGTAACTGTGAAAAGGTAAACCACAACCAAACACTACTGAAATATTCCAACTATTGCATTTCAACGAAATTCGTTGAATAAGAACTTTGAAAAATCAAGAAAATTTAACTGTGACAAGGTAAACCACAACCAAACACTACTGAAATAGTCCAACTCTTGCATTTCAACAAATGAAATTCAAAATGAGTTTTGAAAAATCAAGACAATGTAACTGTGACAAGGTAAACCAAAACCAAACACTACTGAAATATTCCAACTCTTGCATTTCAACAAAGGAAATTCAAAATGAGCGTTGAAAAATCAAGAAAATGTAACTGTGACAAGGTAAACCACAACCGAACGCTACTGAAATATTCCAACTCTTGCATTTCAACGAAAGAAATTCGAAATGAACTTTGAAAAATCAAGAAAATGTAACTGTGACAAGGTAAACCACTACCAAACACTACTGAAATATTCCAACTCTTGCATTTCAACGAAAGAAATTCGAAATAAACTTTGAAAAATCTAGAAAATATAACTGTGACAAGGTAAACCACAACCACACACTACTGAAATATTCCATCTCTTGCTTGTCAGTGAAAGAAATTCAAAATAAACTTTGAAAAATCTTGACATTGTAACTGTGATAAGGTAACCCACAACCGAACGCTACTGAAATATTCTAACTCTTGCATTTCAACGAAAGAAATTCAAACTGAACTTTGAAAAATAAAGAAAATGTAACTGTGACAAGGTAAACCACAACCAAACACTACTGGGATGGGCTGTGGGGTCGGGTGTTGGTTTTGGGGGGTCTGGTGGGGCATTGGGGGCGCGGGGGGACCGGTGGATGGCCTTTGGGGCACCGGTGGCCCTTTGGGAGCCCGGGGGACCTTTGAGGACCATGGGAGGGCATTTGGGGCAGTTGGGGGCCGGTGGAGGGCCTTTGGGACCCCGTTGGTCCTTTGGGAGCTAGTTGGGCCTTGGGGGACGGGAGGTGGACGTTTGGGGACCAGGGTGGGCCTTGGGGGGTCGGGGGGGGCATTGGGGGGCGGGGGGGACTTTGGGGGCGTGGGGATGGCCTTTGGGGGTCTGGGTGGGCCTTTGGGGGCGCCGGTGGCCCTTTGGGAGCTTGGGGGGCTTTGAGGACCGGGGGCTTCCTTCGGGGTTGGGGTAGGAGGATCGGAACCCTTTGGGGTTAGGTTAGAGGACCTCACAACACTGTTCAAATGAAACTTGTGTATTATAAGGACCACACTCAAAACCTCCTCCAAAATCTCTTCAAAAATCTTCTTTTAAAATGTCTCTATCTGTTTCGCCGAAATAGTTCCATAACCTGTCTAAAACGGTTTCGCCCAAATAATCACTAAACGTAAATTCAGCGTGTTCCTTTGTTATTGGCATCTCTGTGCTAACGCATTTCAAATTAATAGGAAACCTTCTCGCGCGCTAAAACAATTCATCGCTAAGATGTTTCTTGCCTAATTGTTTCCATGGCCTTTGGTTATTAATATCCTTTGGAGTTCGACCAAAAGAGTTGTTCCCGAGGCAAAGACATTAATGATATGGATCTATTCCTGGAGAAATGTTTCTAGGCGGAAATTTTTAAAGTCTGACAGATGATGTCATTGATTGATTGATCTGTCAAGAAGGGGAAATTAATTTGTTGTTTCTAAGGGGAATTATTGATTCACGATAGGTGAATTGAGGTCGACTGCACAGGTGTTCCAAGGTCGATGTTGTTGTAAGTGCACGCTCTCAGCGAATGTCAAGGTCGATGTTGTTGTTGTTGACACACTTTGATTACGCAATCAAGTTCTCGGAAATCCATTTTCCCTTCGATTACGCAATCAAGTTCTCGGAAATTCACTTCCCCCTCGAGTCCCAGATCAATAACATTGTTCCCGTTAGAATTCAATGCACATGCGCAACCTTCGCCCCGGAGCTATTACACATAGAAACAACAAATAAATCGACCTTGGAAAAAGAGGTCATTGACCCCATTAACCACGTGTTCTCCCTAATGACTCTATGCCCTTATATGGAGTTCGTTCCGTATTCTATGCCCATATTTGGTGTTCGTACCGTATTCTATGCCCATATATGGTGTTCGTACCGGAGTCAATAAGGCCCTTCTACTCTTGGGGCATATAAGGTTTTTATGGAAAGCGTTGTCGTAGAAACTTCGAAAAGGGCTCATTTGATTGGAAAGTGAAAGTACCAGTGCCTTTGTTATCAGTCGAAAGTGATCTAGGGCAAATGTCCCCCCACCACGCCCATCGTTTCCGAAAACACTTCCAATAAAAATTTTGAGATAACCATTTTGTTCAACGTACTTTAAATTTCCGGAAGTTGTGTCTTTCAGGATGACAAATCCCCCCCCCCCCCCAGCCCTCAGGGCAAGGGTTGTAAGTTATGCCCCGGGGGCATATAAGGTTTTTGTAGAAAGTGTGGTCATATAAAGATTGGAGGGGGCTCATTGGATTGATAATCAGAAGCTCTATGGCCTTTTTTGAGAGTCAAAGTGATCGGAGGGCAGCTACCCCCCCCCCCCCAACACACACACACCCGTAGAATTGTCCCAAAATGTACCTAATATAAATTTTGAGATAGCCATTTAATTCAAAGTAGTCTAAATATCATATAACAAGGCTTTTAAGGTTGAAACAAACCCCCAGAGCCTGGGGGAAGGGTTATAAGTTATGGCCCGGGGGTGTTTAAGGTTTTTATGGAAGAGACGGTTGTCTAAACTTTAGATGAGGCTCATTTGGTTGAAAATGGGAAGTTCTAGCTCCCTTTTAAGGGTCAAAAGTGATGGAGGGCAGCACGCTCCCCCACCAACTAACCCATTTCACCAAACGAATCTGATTAAAATTGTGATATAGCGATTTTGCTCAAAACAGTCCAGAGAACATACAACAATGCCTCTAGTGTTGACACAACCCTTCAATGCCCTTGCGATAAGATTGTAAGTCACGCCCTGGGGGTATATAAGGTTTTCATGTTAAGGGTGGTCGTTTAAACATCAGATGGGACTCACTTGATTTGAAATTGGAAGCTATGGTACCCTTTTTAAGAGTCAGAAGTGATTTGACAGCTACCAGGCACCACCCACACTCGTCATTTCCCCAAAGACGTCCGATTAAAATTTGGAGATAGCAAATTAGTTGATTGTAGTCAAAGAGTCCGAAAATTATGTCTTAGAGAAGGACAATCCCGCCCCCACAGCTCTCGGGCAAGGGTTGTTAGTTATGTCCCGGGGGCATATAAGGTTCTTATAGAATAGGGGTGGTCGTATATACTTCGGAGGGGACTCATTGGATTGGTAATCAGAAGTTCTAATGCTTTTTTTAAGACTCAAAGTGATCGCAGCACAGCTACCCTCCCTCCCATACACACACACACAAGTACGTCATGTTTTCCCGAGAAACATCCAACAGATATTTTGAGACAGACCTTTTATCCAAAATAGTCCAAAGATCGTATAACAAGGCTTTTGAGGTTGATACAAACCACCAGAGCCTAAGGGCGAGGGTTGTAAGTTATGCCCCTGGGGCATTTGAGGTTCTTTTAGAAAGAATAGTTGTATAAACTATAAAGGTGGCTCATTTGGTTGAAATTGGAAGTTCTAGTTCCCTTTTAAGGGTCAATAGTGATGAAGGTCAACTAGCCCCCCCCCAACTACCCCTCTTTTCACCAAATGTATATGATTGAAATTGTGTGATGACAATTTTGTATAAAATAGTTCAAAGAACATGTAACAATGCCTCCAAGGTTGGAACATCCCCCCCCAGAGCCCTGGGGCAAGGGTTTTTAGTTAGGGGCTGGGGGCATATAAGGTTCTTTTGGAAATGGTGGTCGTATTCAATTCAGATGGATCTCACTTGATTTTAAATTGGAAGTTATAGTGTCCTTTTTAAGAGTCAAAGTGATTTGAGAGAACCCGAACCCCCCCTCCCCACGCCCATCATTTTCCATAACAAACATCCAAACAAAGTTTAGAGACATCAATTTTTTCAGCATTGTTGAAACACTCAGTGATTGTGTGTTTAGGGATGTCAACAACCATCCCCCCCCCCCGAGGCCTCAGGGAAAGGGCTGCAAGTTATGCAATTTGTTCATTGTTTACACATAGTATATGTCGTTGAGAAGGGGTATGCATGTTTGACTTCTACTTTCCCAAAATGCGAAGGGCATTAAGATGAGTCTTTCAGGAAATGTTGACGGGAGTTTTGAATTACATCATAACATGTTGTGTGTATACATATTGTCAAAAGGGTATTTTTCAGGGATGACTGAGTATATTAATTTGTAATTTTCAGGAAATAATAAGGGAGATGACCAATTGACCAAAAAGACAATATTTGCACGCTACTACTACTACAACTACTGCTGCTTCAACTGCTATCAAAAGTACTATTAATACTACTATCACTAAACCTAATACTTCTGTAGCGAGTACTACGAAGGCTGAGGATATTGAAAACAGATTGCTGATACGGGCGTATCAGCAATATTTTCTGAACAGCTTATCATACCAAGAGGAAACTTCAGGGGCATCATGAGTGGGATGTTCAGTTGACCATAAGGCAAAATGTAACTGTTATTACTGTTAATAATACTACTGCTACTATTGCTACTAATAATTATACACTATTACTGCTACTACTGTTCCTACTACTACCACTACTACTATGATACTAGTACAATTAAGGTTAGATGTATGAAAGTGAAAATTTGACAGAATAATAAGGGGGAATTTGAACTAAATCAAAACACTCTTTGCACATGTAGATTGTCAAAAAAGCATATCTCAAGAATTGATTTGGGTATTAAGTTGAATCTTTTGGAGAATACTTGAAGGGGAAGATCAATTAACAGAGACGTAATATACACTTGTCACTACTAACACTAATAACACTGCTACTTTTCCTTATGATACTACTGCTACTAAACTACTTCAACTACTACTTCAATTGCAGCAACTTGTAAATTTTAGAGTATTAAGGTGAAAATGGCGTCAAAAGGGTGTTAAAAGTGCAAATCAACAATATTTTTGGAACGGCTTAACTTTTCAAGGTGAGACTTCCGGGAAATCATGAAAGCGATCTTCAACTGACCAAAAGGCAATATGCACATGCTACTACCGTTATTAATACTGCTGCTACTACTGCTACTGCTACTGCTAATACAACGCTAACACCGTGGGCCTAAATACTTTTACTACCACCGAAACAACTGTGATGATAGTACTATTAAGGCTAAGTCTAATAAGGTAAAATTTGAGAAAACATGGATGGCAAATTCGAACTAACAAAAGCAAATTCAAACAAACTATTATTTATATTGTCAAAATAGCGTATCTTAAGAATTGGGTTGTGCATTAAGTTGTAACTCTCAAAGAATACTTAAAGGGGATGATAAATTGACCAAAAGACAATATGTGCACACTACTACTAATCCTACTGCTACTGCAACATTTACTAGTTCTACTACTACTATTACTATTGCTCCAATTACTAGTTCTATCGCAACTACTTGTAAGGTAAAGGACATAAAGATGAATATTTCAAAAAGTATACGACTATATAGGTTAAAAAAGAGCAAATCGACAATATCATAGCAATGGCTAATTGTATTAAATTGAGTGGCTGTACTACTACTATGACTACTATTACGACTATGCCTAAGAGTATGAAGGTGAAATTTTCAGAGAATGTTTCTGAAAATTTCTGTTTTACGGATGACAACCTGCCATCCGTATAAAGGTTGTCAAAAGGGCATATCAGCAATATCTTAGGAAAAGTCTCGTATGTGAAATTACAACTTACAACACTTGTTGTGGGGGATGTTGAGCTAACCAAAAGACAATATTTACATCATAATACTACTACTCCTACAACTACTACTACTGTTACTATTATTATTATTGCTACCAATACTACTGCTACTAAAGCTAAGGCTATAGCTATTAACTCTACTCCTACTGCTATTACTATAACTGCTGGTGCTACTAATCATAGGCAGCGCGCTATTGCTGCCTGAGTAAAGAACGATGTGGGCACTATGTGTTTTTTTTTTGGTTCTCCATACCCGGGCACTTCGTATCGAAGGAGTTGTCGTAGAAAGTTTGAAATGGGCTGATTCGATTGGAAATTGTAGTGGCTAGTGCCCTTTTTAATATTCAAAATTCATTTGTTGGCAACAAGCCCCCCCCCCCACGCCCATCATTCCCCCAAACACATCCAATCAAAATTTTGAGATAGCCATTTTGTTCAGCGTAGTTGATTTCCAGATAGAAAATATGTTTTGAGGAGGACACTCCCCCAAAACCCTCAGGGCAAGGGTTTTAAGTTTTGTCCTGGGAGCATATAAGGGTTTTAAAGAAGGCGTTGTTGTAGAAACTTCAAAAAAAGATCATTCGATTGGAAATCCAAAGGGCTAGTGCCCTTTTTAATAGTCGAAAGTGACTGGAGGGCAACTACCCCCCCCCCCCCCACACCCATCCTTCCCCCAAACACATCCAATAAAAATTTTGAGATAGCCATTTTGTTCAGCGTAGTTGATTTCCAGATAGAAAACATATTTTTGAGGAGGACACTCCCCCAAAACCCTCAGGGCAAGGATTATAAGTTATGCCCTGGGGGCATATAAGGTTTTTATTGAATTCTTTCTCGTAGAAACTTGAAAATCGGCTCACTCGATTTGAAATTCAAAGGGCTAGTACCCTTTTTAATTTGAGGGCAACTAACCCCTCTCTCACGCCCACCTTTTCCCCAAACACATCCAATCAAAATTTTTAGATAGCCATTTTATTCAACGTAGTTGAAAGTTTTAGAAATTAGGTCTTTAAGGATAACAAACCCTCCCCCCACAGCCCTCAGGGCAAGGGGTGTAAGTTATGCCCTGGGGGCCTATAAAGTTTTTTTTGAAAGCGTTGTCGTAGAAACTTCAAAACGGCTCATTCAATTGGAAATTAAAAGGGCTACCGCCTTTTTTAATAGTTGAACGTGATTGGATAGCGACTAACGCCCTTCTCACGCCCACCATTTTCCCAAACACATCCAATCAAAATTTTGAGATATCCATTTTGTTCAACGTAGTTGAAAGATCTGGAAATTAGCTCTTTTTGGATGATACCCCCCTCAGAGCCCTCAGTGCAAGAGTTGTAAGTTATGCCCCGGGGCATATAAAGTTTTATTGAAAGCGTTGTCGTAGAAACTTCAAAAGAGCTCATTCAATTGGAAATTGAAAGGGATAGTGTCTTTTTAATAGTTGAAAGTGATTGGATAGCGACTAACGCCCCTCTCAAGCCCACCATTTTCCCAAACACATCCAATCAAAATTTTAAGATATCCATTTTGTTCAACGTACTTGAACTTTCCTGAAATTAGAGCTTTTAGGATAATAGCCCCCCCCCCCCAGAGCCCTCAGTTCAAGGGTTGTAAGTTATGCCCTGGGGGCATATAAGGTTTATATGGAAAGTTGTTGCATAAATCATAGGCAGCGCGATCGTGCTGCCTAAGTAAAGAACGGATACACTCGAGAAAGGGACAAGAAATGGGAAATAATTAAAGAGAAGGACTCTCCCCACAGTCCTCAGGGCAAGGGTTTTAAGTTATGCCCTGGGGGCATATAAGAACGATGTTGGCACATTGTATTTTTTTTATTAATTTTTTCCTTTAGAGCAGGGACCGTTGAATCAAAGAAATTGTTGTAGAGACTTCGAAAACCACTCATTCAGTTGGAAATTAGAGTGGCGTGTGGCATTTTTATGAGTCGAAAGCGATTGCAAGTTGGCTAATACCCCTGCCATGCCCACCACTTCTCGGAACACATCCGCTCAATAATTTGAGATAGCCATTTTGTCCAGCGTAGTTGATTTCCAGATAGAAATTATATTTTTGAGGACAGTCACCCTTAGGGCAAGGGTTGTAAGTTATGCCCTGGGGGCATATAAGGTTTCTTATAGAAGGCTGTGTCGTAGAAACTTTAAAAAAGGCTCGTTCGATTGGAAATTCAAAGGGCTAGTGCCTTTGTTAATAGTCGAAAGTGACTGGAGGGCAACTAACCCGCCTATCACGTCCACCTTGTCCTCAAACACATCTAATCAAAATTTTAAGATAGCCATTTTTTTCAACGTAGTTGAAAGTTCTGGAAATTAGGTCTTTGAGGATGACAACCCCCCCACAGTCCTCAGGGCATGGGTTGTAAATTATGCCCAGGGGGCTATAAGGGTCTTATATATCGCGTTGTCGTAGAAACTTTAAATAGGGCTCATTCGATTGGAAATTGAAATGGTTAGTGCCCTTTTTAATAGTCGAAAGTGGTTGGAAAGCAACTAACACCCCTTCTACGTCCACCATTTCCCCAAAAACATCCAATAAAGATTTTGAGATAGCCATTTTGTTCCACGCAGTTCAAAGTTCAGGAAATTATACCTTTGAGTCTTCAGGGCAAGGGTTATAAGTTATTTCCTGGGATTATATAAGGTTTTTATTGAAATCTTTGTCGTAGTAACTTGAAAAAGGGCTCATTCTATTGAAATTTCATAGGGCGAGTGCCCTTTTTAATAGTCGAAAGTGATTTGAAGGCAACTAACTCGCCTCTCACGCCCATATTTTCTCCAAGTACATCCAATCAATATTTTAGATAGCCATTTTGTTCACTTTAGACTTTATACAACAAAAAAATATGTTTTTTAGGAAAAAACTCCCTCGCATTCCTTAAAGCAAGGGCGCTAGGTTTTACCCTGGGGGCATAAATAGCTTTTATAAAACGTATTGTCTCAGAAACTTCAGAACATGTTTATATGATTTGAAATTCAAAGGCCGAGTGCCCTTTTTAATAGTCAAAATTGATTTGAAGGCAACTAAACCCCCTCTCACGCCCATCTTTTTTCCAAACACATCCAATCAATATGTAAAAAATGTGTTTTTTCGTGTTTTTTCTCCATACCCGGGCACATCGTAATAATCAAAATTTTAAGATAGCCATTTTGTTCAGCGTAGTTTATTTCCAGATAGAAATTATGTTTTTGAGAAGGACACTCCCCCACAAACCTCAGGGCAAGGGTTTTAAGTTATACCCTGGGGGTATATAAGTTGTTTTTACAGAAGGCGTTGTCATATCCAACATATCCAACCAAAATTTTGAGATAGCCATTTTGTTCAGCGTAGTTGATTTCCACATAGAAAATATGTTTTTGAGGAGGACACTATCCCACAGCCCTCAAGGCCAGGGTTTTAAGTTATGCCCTGGGGCATATAAGGTTTTTAAAGAAGGCGTTGTCGTAGAAACTTCAAAAAGCTCACTCGATTGGAAATTTAAAGGGCTAGTGACCTTTTTAATAGTCGAAAGTAATATGAGGGCAACTAGCCCCCCCCCCAAGGTTGATTTACAGATAGCCCCCCCAAGGGTTGTAAGTTATGCCCTGGGGGCATACAAACGTAAAGAAAGATGTGGGCACAATGTGTGTTTTTTTCTCCATACCCGGGTACTTCGTATCGAAGGAGTTGTCGTAATAACTTCGAAAAGGGCTCATTCGATTGGAAATTGGAGTGTCTAGAGCCCTTTTTAATAGTCGAAAGTGATTGAAGGGCAACTAGCCCCCACCCTCGCTCATCATTCCCCCAAACACATCCCATAAAAATTTTGAGATAGCCATTTTGTTCAGAGTAGTTGATATGCAGATAGAAAATATGTTTTTGAGAAGGACACTCCCCCACAACCCTCAGGGCAAGGGTTTTAAGTTATGCCCTGGGGGCATGTAAGATTTTTATAGATGGCGTTGTCGTAGAAACTTCAAAACAGGCTCATTCGATTGGAAATTAAAAGAGCTAGTGCCCTTTTTAATAGTCGACAGTGATTGGAGGGCGACTAGCCCCCCCCCCCCCCCACGCCCATCAGTCCCCCAAACACATCCCATCAAAATTTTGAGATAGCCATTTTGTTCAGCGTAGTTGATTTCCAGATAGAAAATATGTTTTTTCAGGAGGACACTCCCCCACAACCCTCAGGGTAAGGGTTTTAAGTTATGCCCTGGGTGCATATAAGGTTTTTATAGAAGGCGTTGTCTTAGCCCCCCCCCACGACGCCCACCATTCCCCCAAACACATCCAATCAAAATTGGGTTTTTTTTTGCTTTAGAGCAGGGCACTTCATATGGAAGGGGTCGTCGTAGAAACTTCAAAAGGGGCTCATTCGATTGGAAATTGAAACTTCTAGAGCCCTTTATAATAGCCGAAAGTGATTGGAGGGCAACTAGCCCTCCCCCACCCTTGATCATCATTCCCCCAAACAAATCCAATAAATTTTGAGATAGCGATTTGGTTCAACGTAGTTGATTTCCTGATAGAAAAGATGTTTTTGAGGAGGACACTCCCCCACAACCCTCAGGGCAAGTATTTTAAGTTATGCCCTGGGGACATATAAGATTTTTATAAAAGGCGATGTCCTAGAAACTTCAAAAAGGCTAATTCGATTGGAAATTCAAAGGGCTAGTACCCTTTTTAATAGTCGAAAGTGATTGGAGGGCAACTAGCCCGCCCCCCCCCTTACGCCAAACCTTCCCCCAAACACATCCTATCGAAATTTTGAGATAGCCATTTTGTTCAGCGTAGTTGATCTCCACATAGAAAATATGTTTTTGAGGAGGATACTCCCCCACAGCCCTCAGGGCAAGGGTTTTAAGTTATGCCCTGGGGACATATAAGGTTTTGCGTTGTCGTAGAAACTTCAAAAAAGGTTCATTCGATTGGATATTAAAAAGGCTAGTGCCCTTTTTAATAGTCGAAAGCGATTGGAGGGCAACTAGTCTCCCCCCCCACGCCCATCATTCCCCGAAACATATCCAATCAAAATTTTCAGCGTTCAGCGTAGTTTATTTCCACATAGAAAATATGATTTGAGGAGGACACTCCCCCACAGCCCTCAGAGGCAAGGGTTTCAAGTTATGCCGTGGGGGCATATAAGGTTTTTAAAGGAGGCGTTGTCGTAGAAACTTCAGAAAAGCTCATTCGATTGGAAATTTAAAGGGCTAGTGCCCTTTTTAATAGTCAAAAGTAGTTGGAGGGCAACTAGCCCCCCCCCCCCACGGACATCATTCCCCCAAACACATTCAATAAAATTTTGAAATAGACATTTTGTTCAGCGTAGTTGATTTCCAGATAGAAAATATATTTTTGAGGAGGACACTCCCCCACAACCCTCAGGGAAAGGATTATAAGTAATGCCCTGGGGTTATATAAGGTTTTTATTGAAATCTTTGTTGTAGAAACTTGAAAAAGGGTTCATTCGATTTGAAATTCAAAGGGCTAGTACCCTTTTAAACCCTTTTTATAGTCGAAAGTGATTTGAGGGCAACTAATCCCCCTCTCACGCCCATCTTCTCCCCAAACACATCAAATCAAACTTTTTGATAACCATTATATTCAACGTAGTTGAAAGTTTTGGAAATTAGGTCTTTAACGATTACAACCTCTCCCCCCACATCCCTCAGGGTAAGGGTGGTAAGTTGTGCCCTGAGGGAATATAAGCTTTTTATTGAAAGCGTCGTCGTAGAAACTTCAAAAGGGCTCATTCAATTAGAAATTGAAAGGGCTAGTACCTTTTTTAGTAGTTGAAAGTGATTGGATAGTGACTAACGCCCCTCTCACTCCCACCATTTTCCCAAACACATTCAATCAAAATTTTCATATATCCATTTTGTTCAATGTAGTTGAACGTTCTGGAAATTAGGTCTTTTAGGATGATAGCTCCGTCAGAGCCCTCAATGCAAGGGTTGTAAGTAATACCCTGGGGGTATATTAGGTTTATATAGAAAGTTGTTGTATAAATCATAGGCAACGCGATAGCGCTGCCTAAATAGAGAACGGGGACTCTCGAGAACGAGACAAGAAACGGGGACTAAGCAAAGAGGAGGACACTCCCCCAGAACCCTCAGGGCAAGGGTTTTAAGTTATGCCCTTGGGGCATATAAGAACGATGTTGGCCCAAAGTATTATTTATTTAATTTTTCCTTTAGAACAGGGCACTTCGTATCGAAGAAGTTTTGGTAGCAACTTCGAAAAGGGCTCAGTCAATTGAAAATTGGAGTGGCTTGTGCCGTTTTTAATATCCGGAAGTGATACGAAGACGACTAATACCGCATATACACAAACCATTTCCCTAAAAACATTCAATAAAAATTTTGAGATAGCCCTTTTGTTAAGGTTAGTTTATGTTCAGATAGTAGTTATAATCTGGGGAACAGTCACCGACAGTCTTTGGAACGAGGGTTGTCAGTTATTCCTAGGAGGCATAAAAGGTTTTTGTATAGAAGGCGTTGTCATATAAACTTCAAAAAAAGGCTTATTTGATTGGAAATTCAAAGGGCTAGTGCCCTTTCAATAGTCGAAAGTGATTAGAGGGCAACTAACCCGCCTCTCACGCCCACCTTTTCCCCACACACATCTAATCAAAACTTTGAAAAAGCCATTTCATTCAACGTAGTTTTAAGTTCTGGAAATTAGGTCTTTGAGGATGACAACCCCCCAACAGCCATCAAGGAAAGGGTTGTAAATTATGCCCAGGGGGCATATAAGATTTTTATATAACGCGTTGTCCTAGAAACTTCAAAAAGAGCTTATTCGATTGGAAGTTGAAATGGCTAGTGCCCTTTTTAAGACTCGAAAGTTATTGGAAAGCAACTAACGAAACACATCCACATCCACCATCCCCAAACACATCTAATAAAAATTTTGAGATGGCCATTTCGTTCCACGCAGTTGAAAGTTACGAAAAGTATACTTTTGAGCAGGACCCTCCCCCCACAGTCTTCAGGACAAAGGTTGTAAGTTATGCCCTGGGGCATACGAGGTTTTCATAGAACTCTCTATCATAGAAACTTAAAAAATTGCTCATTTGATTGAAAGTTCAAATGGATAATTCCCTTTTTAATAGTCAATAGTGATTTGAAGGCAACTAACCCCCCTCTCACGCCCACCTTTTCTCCAAACACATCCAATGAATATTTTAGAGACCCATTTTATTCAACGTAGTTGAAAGTTTTGGAAATTAGTTCTTTAAGGAAGACAACCGCCCCCCCCCCACAGCCCCCAGGGCAAGGGTTGTAAGTTATAAGCTGAGGGCATATAAGGTTTTTATTGAAAGCGTAGAAACTTTAAAAGGGCTCATTCAATTGGAAATTGAAAGGGCTAGTGCCTTATTTAATAGTCGAAAGTGATTGGAGAGCGACTAACGCCCCTCTCACGCCCACTATTTTCCCAAACACATCTAATCAAAATTTTGAGATATCCATTTTGTTCAACGTAGTTGAAAGTTCTGGAAGTTGGGTCTTTTAGCATGATAAACCCCTCAGAGCCCTCAGTGCAAGGATTGTAAGTTATGCCCTGGGGGGATATAAAGTTTATATAGAAAGTTGTTATAGAAATTTCAAAAAGGGCTCATTTTATTGGAAATTGAAATTGCCCTTTTTAATAGTCGAAAGTGAGTGGAGAGTAATTAACCTCCTTCTTACGGCCACCATTTCCCAAAAACATTTAATTAAAGTTTAGAGATAGCCATTTTGTTCAACGTAGTTGAAAGTTCTGGAAATTATGTATTTAAGGAGGACAAACCCCCCATAGCCCTAAGGACAAAGGTTTTAAGTTCTGCCCTGGGGGCATATTAGGTTTTGATAGATAGAGTTGTTGTAAAATTTCAAAAGGTGCTAATTCAATTCGAGGTTGTCAGGGCTAGTGCCCTTTGTAATATTCGAAAGTGATTGGAGGGTAACTAATCACCCTCTCACGCCCACCACTCCCCAAAGTACATACAATCAAAATTTTCAGATACCCATTTTGTTCAACGTGGTAGAAAATTCTGGAAATTAGGTCTTTGAGAATGAAAACCCCCCACCACTCAGGGTAAGGGTTGTAAGTTATGCCCTGGGGGCATATAAGATTTTTATTGAAAGTTGTGTCGTAGAAACTTCAAAAGGGCTCATTGGATCGAAAATTGAAAGGGCTAGAGCCATTTTTAATAGTTGAAAGTGATTGGAGAGCGACTACCGCCTTTCTCACGCTCACCATTTCCCCAAACACATCCAATCAAAATCTTGAGACAGCCATTTTGGTTAACGTGTTGAAAGTTCTGAAAATTCGGTCTTAGAGGATGACAACAACCCTAACAGACCTTAGGGTAAGGGTTGTAATTTATGCCCTGGGGAATATAAGGTGTTTATAGAAAGCGTTGTCGTTTCCAAAAGGGCTCAGTCTATCGGAAATCGAAAGGCCTAGTGCCCTTTTTAATAGTCGAAAGTGATTGGAAGGCTTGACATTTTTATAGTAAAGATCAATGTGAGTATAATGTATTATTTTTTGTTGTTGTTGTTGTTTAGACCAGGACACTTCGTATCGAATGAGTTGTCGTTGGAACTTCGAAAAGGGCTCATTCGATTGAAAATAGAAAGGGCTGATGTCCTTTTAATAATCGAAAGTGATTGGAGGGCAACTAATCCCCCATCCACTCCCACCCATCCATTTGCCCATTATGTTTAAAAACTAAATGTTGCCTTAAGATAAAATCAAAATGCACTGTGATACTGCCAATTCCCAATTAGGCATCTCAGCAGCATCCCAAGAACGACTGAGGGTATTATGTTCAAACTGTCGGGACTACTTCTGCTCTTAAAACTTAACCAAATCAAAATAGCGAAAGTTTATCCAAGCTATCAAAGACAGTAAACAGATTTTTTTGCGAATGGTATCAAGTTTTCCATTTCAGGTCAACTAGAGGAGGTATGAAACTAAATTAAATACTACTATTTGTGTCTTGATCTTTAAAAGGGTGTATCATGTTATAAATCGATGAAAATTTTTCCCAGCACACAAATATCAGACCAAACTATAAGGTTTAAAAAAAACGAAAAGATTTAAAGTATTATTTTCTTTTTCTGAAAAGACTATGTCAATATAAAACGGACAGAAATTAATTAAAAAAACTTTTTCCACAAAATAAGTTTTTCAAAGAAAAGTAAAGAACTCCATTAGTAGAACCCTATCATGAGTTCCCGTACGAACACCGTGCTGCCATCTACAATTTAGTCTAACGCTGACGGGCTATAATTTATTCAAGGATTATCGATCCACGAAGGGGAGAGAATTTCTGAGAAATTGATTTGCATAATCGAGGGGAATGTATTGATCGACTCGAGGGGAATTAATTTGTTGTTTCTAAGGGGAATTATTGATCCAAGAAAGGGGAATTTATTTGTCGTTTCTAAGGGGAATTATTGATCCAACAAAGGGGAATTTATTTGTTGTTTCTCAGGGGAATTATTGATCCAAGAAAATGGAACTTATTTGTTGTTTCTAAGAGGAATTATTGATTCACAAAAGGGGAATTAGAAATGAAATCACTTGTTATCTTGGAATTATGTGGGAATCTAAAGAGATAGAAATTCTATTTTAAAATACGGCTTCTCTGATCTTTAGGTCACAGAGATAAATTGATATTTTATCGAAACCATAATAGTGTAGCTAGGAACACCTATGAGATGAAGAGATTAACGTGGGAAATGGTTTCCTAGGAATTTCAAATGTGAAAGCGCAGGGATGCCGAAACAAAGGAACACGCAGAAATTACTTTTAGGGATTTTTTGGGCGAAACCGTTTGAGACATTTTAGAAGATGATTTAAGCGAAACCGTTTGAGGCATTTTAGAAGATGATTTAGAAGATGATTTGAGGGTGAAACTCTGCGGTCGTTATAATACACAAGTTCCATTTGAAGAATGTTGTGAGGTCCCCTACCCCAACTTCAAAGGGCCCCCCTACTCCAACCCCAAAGGGCCTCCCTACCCCAACCCCAAAGGGCCCCGATCCCTTTACCCCAACCCCAATGGGCCCCGACCCCCCTACCCCAAACCCAATGGGCCCCGGGCCCCCAAATGCCCCCGAGCCCCCCAAAGGGCCCCCAAAGAGCCCCCGAGCCCCCAAAGGTCCCCCGAGCCTCCAAAGACCCCCCGAGTCCCCCCCCGAGCCCCTTCCCTTCCTCCCTCCCTCTTTTGAATTTTTTTAAGTTTTTTCAGACTGAATGTTTTAGACTTAGAAATTATCCAACATTTTACTGGTTTTTTCTTTAACCCATTGGCATAGAGTTTTAGCCTAGAGTCTTAGCTTAGTTTTATTTAGAGTTGAAGTTTAGCTTAGTTATAGTTAAGAGTTTAAAGTTATACCTTAGAGTCTTAGCTTAGGGTTTCTGTTAGAGTTGTAGTTTATTTCAGTTTAGTCTTAAGGAAGAGTTTTAGCTTAGAGTTTTAGCCTAGAGTCTTAGCTTAGTGTATTATCTTAGATTCCTAGCTTAGTATTTTAGTTAGAAATTGTATTTTAGTTTAGTTATAGTTAAGAATTTGTAGTTTTAGCCTATAATTTTAGCTTAGATTTTTATTTAGAGTTGAAGTTTAATTTACTTTTAGTTAATAGTTTTAGAGTTTTACCTTAGAGTCTTACCTTAGAATTTTAGATAGAGTTGAAGTTTAATTATAGTTGAAAGTTTTGAGTCTATAGCTTTGAGTCTTAGCTTAGAGTTTTAGTCAGAGCTCTAGTTTAATGCAGTTACAGTTAAGAGTTTAGTGTTTTACATCAGAGTCATATATTATATTTATTGTTAGATTTCTAGCTTAGTTTAGTTAAAGTTAATAATTTATAGTTATAGCTTAGAGTCTTAGCTTAGAGTTTTTGTTAGATGTCTATTTTAGTTTCAGTTTTATTTAAGATTTTAGAGTACTACCATAGAGTCTTAGCTGAGAGTTGTAGATAAACTTGAAGTTTAGATATAGTTAAGAGTTTAGAGTTTTAAATTTAAACCTTAGCCTAGAGTTTTAGTTAGAGTTGTAGTTTGGTTTTAGTTAAGAGTGTAGAGTTTTAGCTTAGAGTCTTAGCTTAGAGTTATAGTTAGAGTTCTAGTTTAGTTTAGTTATAGTTAAGAGTTTAGAGTTTTAGCCTAGAGTCTTAGCTTAGAGTTTTAGTTAGAGTTGACGTTTAGTTTAGTTATAGTTAAAAATTTAGAGTTTTAGCTTAGAATAATATCTTAGATTTTTAGTTAAAGATGTAGTTTCAGTAACTTATAGTTAAGAATTTATAGTTTTAGCCTAGAGTATCAGCTTAGAGTTTTAGCTTAAAGTTTTAGTTGAAGTTCTAGTTTACTTTATTTTTAGTTAAGAGTTAAGAGTTTTACCTTATAGTATTTTCTTAGAGTTTTTGTTAGAGTTATAGTTTAGTTTAGTTTTAGTTAAAAGTTTTGAGTTTTAACTTAGACTTTTAGCTTAGAGTTTTAGTTAGAGTTGAAGTTTACTTTAGTTTTAGTTAAGAGTTTAGAGTTTTAGCCTAGAGTCTTAGCTTAGAGTTTTAGTTAGAGTTGAAGTTTAGTTTAGTTATAGTTAAGAGTTTAGAGTTTTAGCTTAGAATAATAGCTTAGATTGTTACTTAGAGCTGAAGTTATAGTTTAGTTATAGTTAAGAGTTTGGAGTTTTAGCCTAGAGTCTCAGCTTATAGTCTTATCTTAGAGTTTTTGTTGAAGTTGTAGTTTAGTTTATTTTTAGTTAAGAGTTTAGAGTTTGAGCATAGAGTCTTAGCTTAGAGTTTTTGGTAGAGTTCTAGTTTAGTTTAGTTGTAGTTAAAAGTTTTTAGTTTTACCTTAGACTTTTAGCTTAGAATTTTAGTTAGAGTTGAAGTTTACTTTAGTTTTAGTTAAGAGTTTAGAGTTTTAGCTTAGAGTCTTAGCTTAGAGTTTTTGATAGAGTTTTAGTTTAGTTTAGTTTTAGTTGAGAGTTTAGAGTTTTTAGCTTAGAGTCTTAGCTTAAAGTTGTTGTTGAAGTTTAGTTTAGTTTAGTTTTAGCTAACAGTTTAGAGTTCTCGCTTAGAGTCTTAACTTAGAGTTTTAGCTAGAGTTGAAATTTAGTTTAGTTATGGTTAGGAGCTTAAAGTATTAGCTTAGAGTTTTGTTAAACTTGTAGTACAGTTTATTTTTAGTTCAGAGTTTAGAGATTTACCTTAGAGTCTTAGCTTAGAGTTTTAGTTAGAGTTGAAGTTTATTTTAGTTGTAGTTAAGAATTTAGAGTTTTATCCTAGATTCATAGCTTAGAGTTTTAGTTAAAGTTGTAGTTTAGTTAAGTTTTAGTTAAGAGTTTAGAGTTTTAGACTAGATTCTTAGCTTAGAGCTTTAGTCAGAGTTGAAGTTTAGTTTAGTTTAGTTCATAGTTAAGAGTTTTTAGCTTAGAGTCTTAGCTTAGAGTTTTTGTTAGAGTTCTAGTTTAGTTTAGTTTTGGTTAAGAGTTTAGAGTTTTACCTTAGAGTCTTAGCGTTAGAGTCTTAGTTTAGTTTAGTTTTAGTTGAGTTTAGAGTTTTAGCTTAGAGTCTTAGCTTAGAGTCTTAGCTTAGAGTTTTAGTTAGAGTTGAAGTTTAGTTATAGTAAGTGTTTATAGTTTTTAGCCCAGAGACTTTGCTCAAAGTTTTAGTTAGAGTTGAAGTTTAGTTTAGTTATAGTTAAGAGTTGAGAGTTTTATCCTTGAGTCTTAGGTTATAGTTTTAGTAAGAGTTCAAGTTTAGTTCAGCTTGGTTTTAGTTGAGTTTAGAGTTTTAGCTTAGAGTCTTATCTTAGAGTTTTAGTTAGAGTTGAAGTTTAGTTATAGTTAAGAGTTTAGAGTTTTAGCTTAGAGACTTAGCTTAGAGTTTTAGTTAGAGTTGAAGTTTATTTTAGTTATAGTTAAGATTTGAGAGTTTTAGCCTAGAGTCTTAGCTTCGAGTTTAGTTAGAGTTGAAGTTTATTTTAGCTATAGTTAAGAGTTTGGGGTTTTAGCTTTGAGTCTTAGCTTTGAGTTTTAGTTAGAGTTGAAGTTTAGTTAAGTTATAGTTAAGAATTTATAGTTTTAGCTTAGAGTCATAGCTTAGAGTTTTAATTAAAGTTGTAGTTTAGTTAAGTTTTTGTTAAGAGTTTAGAGTTTTAGTCTAGAGTCTTAGCTTAGAGATTTAGTTAGAGTTGAAGTTTAGTTTAGTTATGGTTAAGAGTTTAGAGTTTTTAGCTTAGAGTTTTTGTTAGAGTTCTAGTTTAGTTAACTCTAAGCTAAGACTCCAAGATAAAACTCTTAACTAAAACTAAACTAGATATCTAACTAAAACTCTAAGTAAAAACTCTAAACTCTTAACTAAAACTAAACTAAACTAGAACTCTAACTAAACTCTAAGCTATAACTCTAGGCTTAAACTCTTAACTAAAACTAAACTTCAACTCTAACTAAAACTCTAAGCTAAGACTCTAAGGTAAAACTCTAAACTCTTAACTATAGGTAAACTAAACTTCAACTCTAACTAAACTCTAAGCTAAGACTCTAGGCTAAAACTCTCAACTCTTAACTTTTTTAGTCTAGTTTTCTTAGTAAGAGTTTTTAGTCTAGAGTCTTAGCTTAGAGCTTTAGTTAGAGTTGAAGTTTAGTTTAGTTATGGTTAAGAGTTTAGAGTTTTTAGCTTAGAGTTTTTGTTAGAGTTCTAGTTTAGTTTAGTTTTAGTTAAGAGTTTAGAGTTTTACCTTAGAGTCTTAGCATAGAATTTTAGTTAGAGTTGAAGTTTAGTTTAGTTTTACTTTATAGTTTTAGCTTAGAGACTTAGCTTAGAGTTTTAGTTAGAGTTGAAGTTTATTTTAGTTTTAGTTAAGAGTTTAGAGTTTTAGCTTAAAGTTTTAGTTAGAGTTGAAGTTTAGTTTAGTTTTAGTTAAGAATTTAGAGTTTTAGCCTAGAGTCTTAGCTCAGAGTTTTTCTTATAATTCTTGTATACATAAATTATAGTTAAGAGTTTAGACTTTTAGCTTAGAGTTTTAGCTTAGAGTTTTTGTTAGAGTTCTAGTTTAGTTTAGTTTTAGTTAAGAGTTTAGAGTTTTAGCTTAGAGTCATAGCTTAGAGTTTTAGTTAGAGTTGAAGTTTAGTTTAGCTATAGTTAAGAGTTTAGAGTTTTAGCTTAGAGTCTTAGCTTAGAGTTTTAGTTAGAGTTGAAGTTTAGTTTAGTTATAGTTAATAGTTGAGAGTTTTAGCCTAGAGTCTTAGCTTAGAGTTTAGTTAGAGTTGAAGTTTAGTTTATATATAGTTAAGAGTTTAGAGTTTTAGCTTTGACTCTTAGCTTAGAGTTTTAGTTAGAGTTGAATTTTAGTTTTAGTGAAGAGTTTAGAGTTTTAGCTTAGAGTCATAGCTTAGAGTTTTAGTTAGAGTTCTAGTTTAGTTTAGTTTTAGTTTAGAGTTTAGAGTTTTTAGATTAGAGTTTTAGTTAGAGTTGTAGTCTAGTTTAGTTTTAGTCAAGAGTTTACTTTTTTAGCTTAGAGTCTTAGCTTAGAGTTTTAGTTAGAGTTCTAGTTTAGTTTAGTTTTAGTTAAGAGTTTAGAGTTTTAACTTTGAGTCTTAATTGAGAGTTTTAGTTAGAGTTGAAGTTTACTTTAGTTATAGTTAAGAATTTAGAGTTTTAACTTAGAGTCTTAGCTTAGAGTTTTTGTTAAAGTTCTAGTTTAGTTTAATTTTAGTTCAGAGTTTAGAATTATTAGCTTAGAGTCTTAGCTTAGAGTTTTTGTTGAAGTTCTAGATTAGTTTAGTTTTAGTTAAGAGTTTAGAGTTTTAGCTTAGAGTCCTAACTTGGAGTTTTAGTTAGAGTTGAAGTTTAGTTTAGTAATAGTTAAGAGTTTAGAGTTTTACCTTAGAGTCATAGCTTAGACTTTTAGTTAGAGTTGAAGTTTAGTATAGTTTTACTTTATAGTTTTAGCTTGGAGTCTTAGCTTAGAGTTTTAGTTAGAGTTCTAGTTTAGTTTAGTTTTAGTTAAGAGTTGAGAGTTTTATCTTAGAGTGCTAGCTTAGAGTTTTAGTTAGAGTTGAAGTTTAGTTATAGTTAAGAGTTTAGAGTTTTAACATGGAGTCATAGCTTACAGTTTTAGTTAGAGCTCTAGTTTAGTTTAGTTTTAGTTAAGAGTTTATAGTTTTACCATAGAGTCTTAGAGTTTTAGTTAGAGTTCTAGTTTAGTTTAGTTATAGTTAAGAGTTTAGAGTTTTTAACTTAGAGTCTTAGCTTATAGTTGTTGTTGAAGTTCTAGTTTAGTTTAGTTTTAGTTAAGAGTTTAGAGTCTTAGCTTAGAGTTTTAGTTAGAGTTGAAGTTTACTTTAGTTTTAGTTAAGAGTTTAGAGTTTTAGCTTAGAGTCTTAGCTTAGAGTTTTGTTAGAGTTCTAGTTTAGTTCAGTTTTAGTTAATAATTCAGAGTTTTTACATTAGAGTCTTAGCTTAGAGTTGTTGTTGAAGTTTAGTTTAGTTTAGGTTTAGGTAAGAGTTTAGAGTTTTAGCTTAGTCTTAGCTTAGAGTTTTAGTTAGAGTTGAAGTTTAGTTTAGTAATAGTTAAGAGTTTAGAGTTTTAGCTTAGAGTTTTGTTAGAGTTCTAGTATAGTTTAGTGTTAGTTATGAGTTTAGAGTTTTACCTTAGAGTCTAAGCTTAGAGTTTAGTTAGAGTTTAAGTTTAGTTATAGTTAAGAGTTTAGAGTTTTAGCTTAGAGACTTAGCTTAGAGTTTTAGTTAGAGTTGAAGTTTAGTTTAGTTATAGTTAAGAGTTGAGAGTCTTAGCTTAGAGTTTTAGTTAGAGTTGAAGTTTAGTATAGTTATAGTTAAGAATTTAGAGTTTTAGCCTAGAGTCTTAGCTTAGAGTTTTAGTTAGAGTTCTAGTTTAGTTTAGTTTCAGTTAAGAGTTTAGACTTTTAGCCTCGATTCTTAGCTGAGAGTTTTTGTTAGAGTTCTAGTTTAGTTTAGTTTTAGTTAAGAGTTTAGAGTTTTAGCTTAGAGTCATAGCTAAGAGTTTTAGTTAGAGTTGAAGTTTAGTTTAGCTATAGTTAAGAGTTTAGAGTTTTAGCTTAGAGTCTGATCTTAGAGTTTTAGTTAGAGTTGAAGTTAAGTTTAGTTGTCGTTAAGAGTTTAGAGTTTTAGAATAAAGTTCTAGCTTAGAACTTAGGTAGGGTTGAAGTTTAGTTTATTTATAGTTAAGAGTTTAGAGTTTTAGCTTTGAGTCTTAGCTTAGAGTTTTAGTTAGAATTGAAGTTTAGTTTTAGTTAAGAGTTTAGAGTTTTAGCTTAGAGTCATAGTTTAGTTTTAGTTTAGTTTAGGCTTAGAGTTTTAGTTAGAGTTCTAGTCTAGTTTAGTTTTAGTTAAGAGTTTAGAGTTTTAGCTTAGAGTGTTAGCTTAGAGTTTTAGTTAGACTTCTAGTTTAGTTTTGTTTTAGTTAAGAGTTTAGAGTTTTACCTTAGAGTCTTAGCTTAGAATTTTAGTTAGAGTTGAAGTTTACTTTAGTTATAGTTAAGAATTTAGAGTTTTAGCTTAGAGTCTTGGCTTAGAGTTTTTGTTAAAGTTCTAGTTTAGTTTAATTATAGTTCAGAGTTTAGAGTTTTTAGCTTAGAGTCTTAGCTTAGAGTTTTTGTTGAAGTTCTAGTTTAGTTTAGTTTTAGTTAAGATTTTATAGTTTTAGCTTAGAGTCTTAGATTAGAGTTTTAGTTAGAGCTGAAGTTTAGTTTAGTAATAGTTAAGAGTTTAGAGTTTTAGCTTAGAGTTTTTGTTAGAGTTCTAGTTTAGTTTAATTAAGAGTCTAGAGTTTTACCTTAGAGTCTTCGCTTAGATTTTTAGTTAAAGTTGAAGTTTAGTTTAGTTATAGTTAAGAATTTAGAGTTATAGCTTAGAGTCATAGCTTCGAGTTTTAGTTAAATTTGTAGTTTAGTTAAGTTTTAGTTAAGAGTTTAGAGTTTTAGTCTAGATTCTTAGCATAGATATTTAGTTAGAGTTAAAGTTTATTCTAGTTTTAGTTAAGAGTTTAGTTTTTTAGCTTATAGTCTTAGCTTAGTGATGTAGTTAGAGTTGAAGTTTAGTTTAGTTATAGTTAAGATTTGAGAGTTTTAGCTTAGAGTCTTAGCTTAGAGTTTTATTTATAGTTTTAGTTTAGTTTAGTTTTAGTTAAGAGTTTAGAGTTTTATCTTAGAGTTTTAGTTTGGGTTCCATTTTAATTCAGTTATAGCTAAGAGCCTGGAGTTTTAGTTTAGAGTCATAGCTTAGAGTTTTAGTTTTAATTTAATTTACCATTCCTTGTAGTTAAGAGTATAGAGTTTCGTTCCAGAGTATGAGCTTAGAGATTTATTTATAGTTGTATTTTAGCTTAATTTTAGTTAAGAGTTTTAGTCTAGACTCTTAGCTTAGAGTTTAGTTAGAGTTGAAGTTTAGTTTAGCTATAGTTAAGAGTTTGGAGTTATAGCTTTAATTCATAGCTTAGAGTTTTAGTTAGAGTTGAAGTTTAGTTTAGTTTTAGTTAAGTGTTTTAGAGTTTTAGCTTAGAGTCATAGCTCAGACTTTTTTGTTAGAGTTACAGTTTAGTTTAGTTTTAATTTATAGTTTAGAGTTTTTAGCTTAGAGTTTTAGTTAGAGTTCTAGTTTAGTTTAGTTTTAGTTAAGAGTTTGGTGTTTTAGCTTTGAGTCTTAGCTTAGAGTTTTAGTTAGAGTTCTAGTGTATTTCATTTTTAGTTGATAGTTTAGAGTTGTACCTTTGAGTCGCAGCTTTGAGTTTTATTTAGAGTTCTAGTTTAGTTTATTTTTAGTTAAGAGCTTAGAGTTTTAGCCTAGAATCTTAGCTTAGAGTTTTAGTTAGAGTTCTAGTTTAGTTTAGTTTTAGTTAAGAGTTTAGAGTTTTACCTTAGAGTATTAGCTTAGAGTTTTAGTTAGAGTTGAAGTTTAGTTATAGTTAAGAGTTTAGTGTTTTAACATAGAGTCAATGCTTGGAGTTTTAGTTAGAGTTCTAGTTTAGTATAGTTTTAGTTAAGAGTTTAGAGTTTTACCTTAGAGTCTTAGAGTTTTAGTTAGAGTTTAGTCTTAGCTAGTTTAGTTTAGTTTTAGTTAAGAGTTTAGAGTTTTTAGCTTAGAGTCTTAGCTTAGAGTCGTTGTTGAAGTTCTAGTTTAGATTAGTTTTAGTTAAGAGTTTTGAGTTTTAGCTTAGAGTCTTAGTTTAGAGTTTTAGTTAGAGTTGAAGTTTAGTTTAGTTATAGTTAAGAGTTAAGAGTTTAGAGTTTTAGCTTGGAGTCTTAGCTTAGAGTTTTAGTTAGAGTTGTAGTTTGGTTTTAGTTAAGAGTTTAGAGTTTTAGCCTAGAGTCCTAGCTTAGAGTTTTATCTCTTAGCTATTACTAAACTAAGCTTCAACTCTAACTAAAACTCTAAGCTAAGACTCTAAGCTAAAACTCTAAACTCTAAACAAAAACTAAACTAATCTAGAACTTCAACAACAACTCTAAGCTAAGACTCTAAGCTAAAAACTCTAAACTGTAAATAAACTAGAACTTTAACAAAAACTCTAAGCTAAGACTCTAAGTTAAAACAATAAATTCTTAACTATAACTAAAGTAAACTTCAACTTTAACTAAAACTCTAAGCTAAGACTCTAAGGTAAAAATCTAAACTCTTAACTTAAACTAAACTGAACTAGAACTCTAACTAAAACTCTAAGCTAAGACTCAAAGATAAAACTCTAAAATCTTAACTAAACTAAACTAGAACTCTAACTAAAACTCTAAGCTAAGACTCTAAGGTAAAAATCTAAACTCTTAAATAAAACTAAACTGAACTTCAACTCTAACTAAAACTCTAAGCTAAGACTCAAAGCTAAAACTCTAAACTTTTAACTATAGCTAAACTAAACTTCAAATCTAACTAAACTCTAAGTTAAGACTCTAGGCTAAAACTCTCAACTCTTAACTATAACTAAACTGAACTTCAACTATAAATAACACACTAAGCTAAGACTCTAAGGTAAAACTCTAAACTCTTAACTTAAACTAAACTAAACTAGAACTCTAACTAAAACTCTAAGCTAAGACTCCAAGATAAAAATCTAAACTCTAACTAAAACTAAAATACAACTCTAACTAAAACTCTAAGATAGGACTCTAAGCTAAAACTCTAAACTCTTAACTAAAACTAAACTAAACATTAACTCTTACTAAAACTCTAAGCTGAGACTCTAGGCTAAGACTCTAAACTTTTAACTATAGCTAAACTAAACTTCAAATCTAACTAAACTCTAAGCTAAGACTCTAGGCTAAAACTCTCAACTCTTAACTATAACTAAACTAAACTTCAACTCTAACTAAAACTTTAAGCTAAGAATCTAAGCTAAAACTCTAAACTCTTAACTATAGCTTAACTAAACTTCAACTCTAACTAAAACTATAAGCTAGGACTCTAAGCTAAAACTCTAAACTCTTAACTAAAACTAAACCAAACTAGAACTCTAATAAAATCTCTAAGCTAAACTCTAGGCTAAAAGTCTAAACTCTTTAACTAAAACTAAACTAAACTAGAACTCTAAATAAAACTCTAAGCTAAGACTCTAAGGTAAAACTCTAAACTCTTAACCAAAACACTAGAACTCTAACTAAAACTCTAAGCTAAGACTCCAAGATAAAACTCTAAACTCTTAACTAAAACTAAACTAAACTAAACTAGAACTCCAGCAAAAACTCTAAGCTATGACTCTAAGCTAAAACTCTTAACTAAAACTAAACTTCAACTCTAACTAAAACTCTAAGCTATGACTTAAAGCTATAACTCTAAACTCTTAACTATAGCTAAACTAAACTTCAACTCTAACTAAACTCTAAGCTAAGAGTCTAGGCTAAAACTCTCAACTCTTAACTAAAACTAAACTAAACTTCAACTCTAGCTAAAACTCTAATCTCATAATATGGGCTAAAACACTCAACTCTTAACTACAACTAGTGTAAAATTAACTTCAATCTATAACTATAAGCTATGAATCTGGGCTAAAACTATAAACTCTCAGCTATAACTGACCTAAAATGAAAACCAAACAAAAACTCTAAGCTAAGACTCAAAGCTAAAACCCTAAACTCAATTAAAACTAAAGTAAACTAGAACTGTAACTGAAACTCTAAGTTAACAATCTATGCTAAAACTTCAAACTCTTAACTATAACAAAACTAGAGTTCCACTTTAAATAAAACTATAACATAAGACTCTAAGATAAAATTGTAAAGTGATATTAACTAAAGTAAACTTCATTTCTAAAAAAGCATCAGATATATGAATCAAATCTATAACTACAAACTCTCAATTAAAAATAAAGTAAAACAGAAACACTACTAGAACTCCAATTTAACACTCAAATCTCAAACTCCAAACTCTTAAATATAAAAAAAATGAAATATACCTCTCAGAAAAGATATAATAGAATAATATAATATAAAACTATAAAGTAACAATAAACTAAACTCAACTTCAACTCTAACTAAAGCTCAAAGATAAGATTATATGCTAAAACTATATGCTCTCAACTAAAACTTAACTAAACTACAACTTTAACTAAAACTCTAATCCATGACTCTAAGCTAAAACTCTAAATTCTTAACTATAACTAAACTAAACTTTAACTCTAACTAAAACTCTAAGGTAAAACTCTAAGGTAAAACTCTAAACTCTTAACTAAAATTAAACTAAACTAAAACTCTAACAAAAACTCTAAGCTCTTAACTATTACTAAACTAAACTTAGACTCCAACTAAAACTCTAAGCTAAGACTCTAAGCTAAAACTCTAAACTCTTAAATAAAACTAAACTAATCTAGAACTTCAACAACAACTCTAAGCTAAGACGCTAAGCTAAAAATTCTAAAATATTAACTATTGTTAAACTAAACTAGAACTCTAACTCACACTCCATGCCAAGGCACCAGGGTATAACTTCAACTATTGAACTAAAATTAAACCGGCATTCAACGTTAAAAGTAACTAGAATCCAAGACTCTAAGGTAAAGAACTAAGCACTTAGCTAAATACCAATAAAACTGTACACCTAACAAAAACTCTAAGCTAGGACTCTAAGCTAAGACTCTAGGCTAAAACTCTAAACTCTTGACTAAAACTTAACTGAACTACAACTTTAACTAAAACTCTAAGCTATGACTCTAAGCGGAAACTCTAAATTCTTAACTATAACTAAACTAAACTTCATCTCTAACTAAAACTCTAAGCTAAGACTCAAAGCTAAAACTTCAAACTCTTAACTATATCTAAAATAAAATTCAAATATAACTAAACTCTAATATAAGAATCTAGGATCAAACTCTAAACTATTAACATTAGCTAAACTAAACCACAACTCTAACTAAAACACCGCTCTTTGACTCTAAGAAAAAACTCTAGACTCTTTGCATAAACAAAAGTCAAGTACTATCACAAACACATAGAAGAGACACTAAGGTATGATTCCAAACACTTAACTGTAGATGAACATAACTATAGATAGCATCCAAAAATATAAAGTAAAACTAAACTAAACTTCAACTCTAACTAAACTCTAAGCTAAGACTCTAGACTAAAACTCCCAACTCTTAACTATAACTAAACTAAACTTCAACTCTAACTAAAACTCTTAGCTAAGACTCTATGCTAAAACTCTAAACTCTTAACTATAACTAAACTTCAACTCTAACTAAAACTCTAAGCTAAAACTCTAAACTCAACTAAAACTAAATTAAACTAGAACTCTAAGCTAACACTATAAAGTAAAACTAAACTAAACTTCAACTCTAACTAAAACTTCAAGCTAAGACTCTAAGGTAAAACTCTAAACTCTTAATTAAAACTAAAATAAACTAGAACTCTAACAAAAACTCTAAGTTAAGACTCTAAGCTAAAAACTCAAAACTCTTAACTATAACTAAACTAAACTTCAACTCTAACTAAATTTCTAAGCTAAGACTCTTGGCTAAAACTCTAAACTCTTAACTAAAACTTAACTAAACTACAATTTTAACTAAAACTCTAAGCTAAGACTCAGCTAAAACTCTAAATTCTTAACTATAACTAAACTAAACTTCAACTCTAACTAAAACTCTAATCTAAGAATCTAAAATAAAAATCTAAACTCTTAACTATTAATAAACTAAACTTCAACTCTAACTAAAACTCTAAGCTAAGACTCTAAGGTAAAACTCTAAACTCTTAACTAAAACTAAACTAAACTTCAACAACAACTCTAAGCTAAGACTCTAAGCTAGAAACTCTAAACTTTAACTAAAACTAAATTAAACTAGAACTCAAACAAAAACTCTAAGCTAAGACTCTAAGCTAAAACTCTAAACTCTTAACTAAAACTTAAGTAAACTTCAGCTCTAACTAAAATTCTAAGCTAAGACTCTAAGGTAAAACTCCAAACTCTTAACTACAACTAAACTAGAACTCTACAAAAAACTCTAAGCTAAGACTCTAGGGTAAAACTCTAAGCTCTTAACTAAAGCTAAAGTAAACTAGAACTTCAACAAAAACTCTAAGCTAAGACTCTAGGCTAAAAACTCTAAACTCTCAACTAAAATTTAACTAAACTATAGCTTTAACTAAAACTCTAAGCTATTCATTTAAGCTATAACTACAAATTGTTAGCTAAGCTAAACTTCAACTATAACTACAGCTCCAAGCTAAGACTCAAAGGTAAAACTCCAAATTCTTAACTATAGCTAAACTAAACTTCAACTCTAACTAAACTCTAAGCTAAGACTCTAGGCTAAAACTATCAACTCTTAACTATGACTAAACTAGACTAGAACTGTAACTAAAACTCAAAGCTAAGACTCTAAGCTAAAACTCTACACTTTTAACTAAAACCAAACTACAACTCTAACTAAAACTCTAAGCTAAGACTCCAAGCTAAAACTCTAAACTCTTAACTATAACTAAAGTGAACTTCAAGTTTAACTAAAACCGCTAAGATAAGAATATAAGTTAAAACTATTAACTAAAACTAAAACTAAAGTAAACTAGAACTCTAAAAAAACTCTAATATAATACACTAGGGTAAAACTCTAACCTCTAAACTAAAAATAAACTATACTAGGACTCTAACTAAAACTCTAAGATAAGACTCTGAGCTAAAACTCTAAACTTTTAACTAAAACTGAACTAAACTAGAACTCTAACTAAAACTCTAAGCTATGACTCCAAGCTAAAACTCTAAACTCTTAACTATAATTAAACTTCAACTCTAACTAAAACTCTAAGCTAAGACTCTAAGGTAAAACTCTAAACTCTTAACTAAAACTAAAGTAAAATTCAACTCTAACTAAAACTCTAAGCTAAAACTCTAAACTCTTAACTATAACTAAACTAAACTTCAACTCTAACTAAAACTAAGGTAAGACTCTAGGCTAAAACTCTATTCCAATCTGGTTAAAGAAAAAACCTGTAAAATTTTGGATAATTTCTAAGTCTAAAAAATTCAGTCCGAAAAAAACTTAAAAAAAATTCAAAAAAGGGAGGGAGGAAGGGAGGGGGCTCGGGGGGTTTGGGGGGCCTTTGGGGGCTCGGGGGTATTTGGGGGCTCGGGGGGCCTTTGGGGGCTCTTTGGGGGCCAGGGGGCCCATTGGGGGGCACGGGGGCCCTTTAGGGGTCCCGGGGGCATTTTGGGAGCCGGGTTTCCTTTGGGGCTCGGGGGGCATTTGGGGGCTCGGGGGGCATTTGGGGGCCCGGTGGCCTATTGGGGTTGGGGTAGAGGGATCGGGGCCCTTTGGGGTTGGGGTAGGGAGGTCCTTTGGGGTTGGGGTAGGGGGGCCCATTGGGGTTGGTGTAGGATACCTTACAACATTGTTCAAATGGAACTTGGGTATTATAACGACCACAGAGTTTCACCCACAAATCATCTTCTAAATCATCTTCTAAAATCATCTTCTAAAATGCCTCAAACGGTTTCACTTAAGTCATCTTCTAAAATGTCTCAAACGGTTTCGCCCAAATAATCCCTTAACGTAATTTCTGCGTGTTCCTTTTGTTTTGGCATCCCTGCGCTGTCACATTTCAAATTCCTCGGAAACCATTTCCCGCGTTAATCTCTTCATCTCATAGGTGTTCCTAGCTACACTATTATGGTTTCGATAGAATATAAATTTATCTCTGTGACCTAAAGATCAGAGAAGCCGTATTTAAAAATAGAATTTCTATCTCTAAAAGATAGAAATGTGAGGTAAATTTACCTCACAACATTGTTCAAATGGAACTTGTGTATTATAACGACCACAGAGTTTCACCCTCAAATCATCTTCTAAATCATCTTCTAAAATCATCTTCTAAAATGCCTCAAACGGTTTCACTTAAGTCATCTTCTAAAATGTCTCAAACGGTTTCGCCCAAATAATCCCTTAACGTAATTTCTGCGTGTTCCTTTTGTTTTGGCATCCCTGCGCTTTCACATTTGAAATTCCTAGGAAACCATTTCCCACGTTAATCTCTTCATCTCATAGGTGCTCCTAGATACACTATTATGGTTTCGATAGAATATTAATTTATCTCTGTGACCTAAAGATCAGAGAAGCCGTATTTAAAAATAGAATTTCTATCTCTTTAGACTCCCGCATAATTCCAAGATAACAAGTGATGTCATTTCTAATTCCCCTTTCGTGAATCAATAATTCCCCTTAGAAACAAGAAATAAATTCTCCTTTCTTGAATCCATAATTCTCCTTAGAAACAACAAATCAATTCCCTTTCATGGATCAATAATTCCCCTTAGAAACAAAAAATAAATTCCCCTTTCTTGGATCAATAATTCCCCTTAGAAACAACAAATTAATTCCCCCCGAGTCGATCAATACATTCCCCTCGATTATGCAAAACAATTTCTCAGAAATTCTCTCCCCTTCGCGGATCGATAATCCTTGAATAAATTATAGCCCGTCAGCGTTAGACTAAATTGTAGATGGCAGCACGGTGTTCGTACGGGAACTCATGATAGGGTTCTACTTCCATTAAACCAAAAAAGAGCAAAAATAAAATCAAAAAATCTTCCATGCATAAAACTATCACAAATCACCATCAATAAATAAATGAAACCCAAAATAAACATAAATTACAATAATTAACCGATTCAAGCTCAAAACGAGCAGAAATTAGTATAAGGTGAGCTCGAAACCCCTATGCCTTCCCAAGGCCAGAACAAAATTTGTACTTTACTGAAAAAATACAAATGAATGTGCATTGTCAGTTTAATATCCATATACTGATATATTTAATAATCAAAATGTTAATATTATTTGATTTATTAAAGTTATAAAAGTAAAAACATTTATATTTTTTCAGTAAAGTGCAAATTTTGTTCTGGCATTGGGAAGGCATAGGGGTTTTGCACCCAACTTATGTTAATTTCTGCTCGTTTTGAGTTTGACTCGGTTATTTATTGTAATTTCTGTTCGTTTTAGGTTTCATTTATTTACCGATAATGATTTGTGGTAGTTTCACGCTTGGTAGATTATTTGATTTTATTTTTGCTCATTTTTGGTTTAATGGAGTTCTTTACTTTTCTTTGAAAACTTATTTTGTGGAAAAAGTTTTTTTAATTAATACTACTAATAAACCTAAGGCTATTAAGGCAAAATTTTTGGGTAGTATTGTAGCTGTATTGAAATAAATCGAAACACACTATACTCACACAGGTTGTTAAGAAGGCGTATCAGCAATGCTTTAGGACCGGATGATGGTGTTAAGTTAAAGGTTTCATCGTGTATTGAAGGGGATGTTGAAAAAAGGTGCTATCTGCATACTGCTACTAATGCTACTACTGCTACTACAGCCATTTCTACTACACAAGCTAAGGGTATTAAGGCGAAGCTTTCAAGGAACATGTAGGCGGATGCTGAACTAAATCGAAACAAACTAGGATTATAAAGACTGTCAATAGGGTGAAAAAGTAATATCACAATAAAGGCTTAAATTATTAAGTTAGACCTTTCAGGGTAAGTTGTGACAGATTTTGAACTAGCCAGAAGACACTATGTGTATACTTTTGATACTACTTCTACGGCTACTGTGACTGATTACACATAAGGGCATTGAGTTGTAACGTTTTGGGGAGAGATTCAATTAAGAGAAAAAACTATATGCATGCACGCAGTAAAAGAGCACACAAACGATATCATAGGCAACGCTCCTCTATCTTAGTAAGTAATATCATTGATATTTTATAGGAGCCAATTTGGTTGGAAATTCAAAGTTCTAGTACCCTTTTTATAAGTCAAAAGTGATTGGAGGGAAATCAGCCCTCCAAATTAGCTCATAATTTTTCAAAAACTTCCCGTCAAAATTTAGGATTTTGTTCAGCATAGCGGAACGGTCTTGTAACTGTATCTCTTGGGCTATTGCGTTGGTCAACCTCCCACAGTTATGGAATTTGCCCATTATGTTTAAAAACTAAATGTTGCCTTAAGATTAAATCATAATGCACTATGTTAATGCTAGTTCCCAATAAGGCATCTCAGCAGTATCCCAAGAACGACTAAGGGTATTATGTTCAAACTTTCAGGGCTACTTCTATTACTACTTCTGCTCTTAAAATTTAACCAAATCAAAATAGTGTAAGTGCATACGATCTGTCAAAGAGCGTAAACAGGTTTTTTTTGCGAATGTTATCGAGTTTTCTATTTCAAGTCAACTAGAGGAGGTATGAAACTAAATTAAACACTACTATTTGTGTCCAGATTCTTAGAAGTGTTTATGTTGTTAAAAAGTTGCAGAAAATTTTTCTCCAGCATACAAATAGCAGGCCAAATAAGTAGTAAGCTATATGCTTGTTTCAGGGACACATGGAATTACACAAGCCTGAGGTATGGATATGAGTGCAGTTTCACACCTACACACCTTACCATGGTCAGTCACCTATTGCTATGAAGGATACATGGGTTACCAGACGGGTTTCTGAGGCAACACACATTTTTGGGGGCCAATCATAGATATATAAGGAATTATACAAGAATATACGGTAACTTGATTAGTAATTGGATTCAAATATAAGGAGTGATTTTCAGTGTATTCAAAGGTTTATTGGACTTTTCTGTAAAATGGTTAACAGCCAAGCTTTCGGCTATTAGCATTCGATGGTAGGTTTAATGATAGCATATGTGATTAATTGCTATCAAATATACAAGGAATATGCTCAGATAAGTAATAGGTTTGACGCCTACAAGAGACCTTGGTACAAGGTGTTCAATAGCTTAATGGGCTTTATATAAAAATGCGGGTTTCAGTCGTATAGAAAATAATCATGTTCTTTATATCATTTTGCGTAAAAGCTAACTCAATTTGCGAAAAAGGTATATCATTTGCGAATTGGAGCGTATGAATCAGTTTAATTGATGATTGAATAATAGGGGGCGAAAAAAGATATAGCATTTGCGAATTGGACTCTATAAATGATCTTAATTGGTGGTTGAATAATAGGGGTGAGAATGATCTTAATTGGTGATTGGATTGTATGAAGGTGGTAAAAAAGGGTTAAACTGATTACCAGTTAAGGTAACCCCGAAGGGGATGTTAACTCACAGGCTATTTATTATAAATTTGGAATAGCATCAATTTATGGAAATGGGTTGACGATGATAAAATGACCTTGTGAGTTGACCTAGCTTTACTTCACCAATGCGTTCTTTATAATACACAAGTACCGTTTGAACAGTGTTGTCATTATAAAATATGCTCTAACATTCTAGTATACTAAAAAGTTGATACTAATGGAGATGTAGATGGCAAGAAAAGAATTTTAATAAAGAAATTCAGAACAATCCTTAGAAATCCTTGGAAATCAAGTAGTGAGGTGATTATGAGTATGAACCATCAAGGACCGTAAGCACCATTGACCCTAATCACCAAGGACCTCCACCTCAGAACCATCCCAATTCCCCCAACCTCCAAGGGGCCCCTACCCCCAACATTTTGGCCCCCTCCCCCCATTTTTTATACTTTTTTAAGGTTTTTTTTAACATGGTATTTTTTTCAACTTTTTTTACATCTCTTAGAATGACATGAAATATACTTAAAACATAAATAAACCACATTTAATATTTTCCAAATTCAAAATGAGAATGATATAGAAATGTTAGTCGTGACTTTTACTATTAGAAAAATAATGTTTGAAGTAGCAATTTTTTTAACTAAACTTTTTTTGGACTTCAAATTATTCGATTTTTTTTCTTTTTTTTACGTATCATAAAACGACATGAAATTTTCTTACAGCTCTACCAATCGTACACTATACTTTCTCAGAGACACGATGCGGCTTTCCCGCTGGTACTCTATGACCGGTTATTGACATTACATAGTTTATTCTATGTATTAAATAAGTTTTTTTTACGCAGTGGATAGATAAACACAACTCATATCTCTAAAAAGTGAAGATGAAGCATTTTAAGAAAGTGCGTTCACATGATAGTGTTATTGTAGCATTGAATGCTGACAAAAGCAGTATTTAAACTATGAAATAAGTACAAGTGGTAGCACTATCGGAAACGTATGCGTGCATTGTTATAACAGTAAGAATTAAATTTCTTAGGAGTACCAAAAAATTCAACTCTTATGATGGTGGAAATGCGAGATTGAGATCCCTGGAGATGATTGCACTCAAAGAGAATGCCAACATAAAAATAATAGTTGATGAAGAGGGGTATCTTCTTGCTAGTGCATGTGGTAACATGTTACCCAGTGTTAAAACATATAATCAGCTTTCGGGTATTAGCATTAAAATAAAAGCATAGAGGAAAAGAAAAGCCTACTCTTCTGCTAATATCATAAACAATATCTTGTCTACGTGCCGAAACTGTTACCTGTGTAAAAATATTGTTGTAATAGACAGTGAAATTACTGGAAAAATAAAAAGGGCATTGGTAGAAAATATCACTAAAGAATATAAAGATGAATTGATGAAAAAAAAGTGTCTGCATGCGTTAATACCATTGATCAAAAAGTCAATGAACCAAATAGTACCAAAGACGAAACGCATATTGAGACTGTCGGTGATACACTAGTAAAAATAGTGTATGTCTCAAAATGGAATAATGATTATTCTACTGATTATGAACTAAGAGAAGACAATAGCTACAATATCAAGAGTGAACATGGTAAACTATTTTATGGACCAGATTCAAAATGTCCAAAGTTGTTCATTGATATTAATAATGATATTAATAATTTTTCTAGTAATATTATAAATGCCATTATTTCATTAAAAATATGTTATGAATTACATTGTTATGTGTTCATTATTTTTAAAGTATGCAAGCACATCAGATATTAAAAATGTCTATTAAAATATAGGAGACGTAAGACAAAAAATTTGTATACATCATATGTCGGATAGATAGATTGACATGGAGAAAATCTAAGTATAAGAATGAATAAATTCTCTCTCAACATCTATTGACAGACAAATGGGATAGCATTGACAAAATCTAAGTATCAGAATGAATAAATTCTTTATCAATGTCTTTAGACAGAAACGTTTGATAACGCCGACAAAATTTAAGTATCAATTTGAACAAACTCTTTATTAACATTCTTTATCGATATCATTTCCCGGATACGTCGGATAACATTGACAAAATCTATGTATTAGAATGAATAAATTCTTTATCATCATCCGTTGTCGGATTTGTCATTAGGAAAAAATTGTAAGTAAGTAAGTAAGTAACAAACTCTTTCTTGAATTCACCTCTTGGATACACAATACAGAAATTATGAAAAAATTGTAATTTCCAGGCTTCATTTGCATGCAATAGATACCGAGAGTTCTATGACTCCTCCCCGCAATGAATTTTATAGGTTTTATGACTCCTCCCCACAATGAATTCGGATGGTTTTAGGACTCGTCCCCCTAGCCATAACTCAATTCAACCTTGAGCGAAGGTATAAAAGTTTGATGAAGTACTTCTCTACTTAAATACTACATTAATAACTTCCAAGATGATAGGACTGTATGACACAGAATTTATCGGTTTGAAAAAATCATCTGTGGTATTATATTTGATTGTGCATTTTTATTATTGATTATGGAACTCGAAGAAATTGACTGTTATCATTGGATAGTGAACTATAATATGTTTGAGTATGATAAAAGCTTGTGGAGTACTACATTACGCCGTATAAACAGACCGGGATTCTACCATAGAGTGATTACACCACTTAATAATAGAGGTCAGGAACTGAGAAATGTTCAGGAGGAAGTCAGTGAAATTTGCAGCTTTTTCGGGGTTGAAGCACTCTACGTAAAGGGTAATGTACCTACAGATAAAGTTTTAATTCAAAAGTGTGACCCTAGAATTCCACTTTTCAATTTAGAAGAATTTAATTGTCCTAAATTTGAAGGGGCTTATCACCGTCCCGAACACAAGGTTAGGTTGTTCGCGTAGTGGATACCGAAGGACATAACTGATCGTGATAAGTGCATAAGACACGATAAAAACTATTCTATATCTTGGGATACTCGTTTCTGGATGTTTAAGAGTGAACTTTAAGTACTATATTTATGTAAATATATGTTTTTCTCAAAAAATCTATTAATATGTTTGAGCAATAAATATCTTTAAGCTTAACCCCGTCTATATTCTCTAGAATAGTTTTATTCATTCACTGAGTTATGAAGAAATTGTAAGTAAGTAACAATCTCTCTCTTGAATTCACCTCTTGGATACACAATATGGAAATTTCATTCAAGAAATTATAAAAAAAATCGCAAGTAAGTAACAAACTCTTTATTGTTTTCACCTCTTGGATAGACAATACGGAAATTTCATTGAAGAAATTATGAAAAAATTGTAAGTAAGTTACAAACTCTTTCTTGAATTTGCCGATTGGATGCACAATACAGACATTCAATTCAGGAAATTATGAAAAAAATTGTAAACGAACTCTTTCTTGAATTCTTTTCCTGGAAACACAATACAGCAATTTCACTCAAGAAATTATGAAAAAATTGTAAGTAAGTAACAAACTCTTTCTTGAATTCTCCTCCTGGATACACAATACAGACATTTCATTCAAGAAATAAAAAAAAATGTAAACAAACTCTTTTTTGAATTCGCTTCCTGGACACAATACGTACATTTCATTCAAGAAATTAAGAAAAAATCGTTAGTAACTAAGATACTCTTAATTGTTTTCACCTCTTGTATAAACAATAGGGAAAATTCATTTAATAAATTATGAAAAATTGCGAGTAAGTAACAAACTCTTTATTGAAATCACTTATTGGATACACAATACAGAAATTTCTTTCAAGAAATTATGAAAAATTGTAAGTAAGTAACAAAATCTTTTTTGAATTAACCTCCTGGATACACAATACAGACATTTTATTCAATAAATGACGAAAGAATTGTAAGTAAGTAACAAACTCTTTTTTGAATTTGCCATGTGAATGCACAATACAGAAATTCAATCCAGGAAATTTTGACAAAAAAATGGTAAACAAACTCTTTCTTGAATTCCCCTCCTGGATACACAATATGGAAATTTCACTCAAGAAATTTTGAAAAAAAAATGTAAGTAAGTAACAAACTCTTTCTTGAATTCTCCTCTTGGATACACAAAACAGGCATTTCATTCAAGAAATTATAAAAAAAAATTGTAAGTAAGTAACAAACTCTTTATTGATTTCACCTCTTGGATACACAATACAGATATTTCATTCAAGAAATTATGAAAAAATCGCAAGTAAGTAACAAACTCTTTATTGTTTTCACCTCTTGGATACATAATACGGAAATTTCATTCAGGAATTTATGAGAAATTGTAAGTAAGTAACAAACTCTTTCTTGAAGTCACCTCTTGGATATACAATGCAGAAATTTCATTCATGAAATTATGATACAATTGTAAGCACGTAACAAATTATTTCTTGAATTCAGCTCCTGTATACAAAATACAAATATTTCATCCAAGAAATTATGAAGCAATTCTGAGCAGATAACAAACTCTTTCTTGAATTCGCCTTTCGAATTTACAATACAGAAATTTAATTCAGGACATTAAAAAAAATTTGTAAACAAGCTCTTTCTTGAATTCACCTCGTGGATACACAATATGAAAATTTCATTCGAGAAATTATGACAAAATTCTAAGTAATTAACAAACTCTTTCTTGAATTCGCCGTTTGAATGCACAATACAGAAATCTAATTCAGAAAATTACGAAAAAATTGTAAACAAATTCTTTTTTGAATTCGCCTCTTATATGCACAATATGGAAATTCTACTCAAGAAATTATGAAAAAAATTGCAAGTAAGTAACAAAATCTTTCTTGAGTTCTCCTCCTGGATACACAATACAGACACTTCATTCAAGAAATTATAAAAAAAATTGTAAGTAAGTAACAAACTCTTTATTGATTTCATCTCTTGGATACACAATACAGGTATTTCATTCAAGAAATTATGAAAAAATCACAAGTAAGTAACAAACTCTTTATTGTTTTCACCTCTTGGTTACAAAATACGGAAATTTCATTCAAGAGATTATGAAAAATTGTAAGTAAGTAACAAACTCTTTCTTGAACTCACCTCTTGGATACACAATGCAGAAATTTCATTCAAGAAATTATGAAAAAATTGTAAGTTAGTAACAAATTCTTTCTTGAATTCGCCTCCTGGATACACAATACAGACATTTCATTCAAGAAATTATGAAAAAATTCTAAGTAAGTAACAAAGTCTTTCCTGAATTCGCCGTTTGAATACACAATACAGAAATTTAATTCAGGAAATTATGAAAAATTGTAAACAAACTCTTTCTTGAATTCGATTCCTGGACATACAATACGGTAATTTCATTCAATAAATTATGCAAAAAAAATTGTAAACAAACTCTTTCTTGATTTCTCCTCAAGGATACACAATACAGACATTTCGTTCAAGAAATTATAAGAAAATTGTATGTAAGTAACAAACTTTCTTGATTTCTCCTCAAGGATACACAATACATAAATTTCATTCAAGAAATTATGCAAAACTTGTAAGTAAATAACAAACTCTTTCTTGAATTTGCCTCATGGATGCACAATACAGAATTTTCATTCAAGAAATTATGAAAAAATTGTAAGTAAGTAACAAATTCTTTCCTGAATTCGCCTCTTGGATACACAATACAGAAATTTCATTCAAGAAATTATGAAAACATTGTAAGTAAGTAAATACTTCTTCTTGAATTCACCTCTTGAATACACATTACAGACATTTCATTCAAGAAATTATGAAAAATAATTTCTGAGACCACACTGGCTAATCATGATAAAACAAAAAATCGCGAAGAGGAAGAAAACGAGGACAATTAACAGCCAGTGAAAACATTGAAAAATTATGCAAATATTTCCTGTCAAGGCCTCCGCTTGACCGTCCTCAGTGCAGAATAAAACTGATAAAAATATAAAAACCAAACCTTAAGATAAAAACACCAAACTAAAATTGGATGACCCTTTCCTAGTAACGGTGAAAGGGTAACTGAATAAAAAACACAAGTCTAAATGGCATTTCAAAATTTCATTTTGCTTAAAGCACTCTTAAAGGCTGATCGCTTTCCAGTTTGACTATTATCGGAGATTCAGAACCCACCGATAAGTTCACCCGTTTAGTACGAAAGGAGCTAGGAATTTTGCAAACTGAAAGACTTATTACTCCACAAATGTATAAATTATTTTACCCTAAAGGTTGTTCAGCTCCTAATTTTTACGGGCTCCCAAAAATCCACAAAGATGGAGTTCCTCTACGCTCAATTGTGGCTTCTTATAGCTCTCCGGCTGCCAGATTGAAGAAATGGTTGTCAACACTTTTTCGCCCCCTTATGTAAACGCAAAATTCATACATAAGAAATTCAGTTCACCTTGTTGAAAGATTAAAAGACATTGAAATAAAAAAAGATACAATTTTGGCCAGTTTCGATGCCATTTCCATGTTTACGTCTTGCGACAGTATAAAATGTGAACTAGCTCTTCAAAGGAAATTAGAAGATAATGTACCGTGAGTAAAATGCGATGTATTTAAAATACCAAAATAAAGTTCATTCTTTCTAAAGATAATTCCGACTTCTTATTATTAATTTAAATCTAGTTTCAAAAAATGAAAAGTCCTTAATCAGCAAAGAGAAAAAAACTGCAGTTAGCCTCAGACAAAGAATTGCGCTATCCAAGCTTTGGATTTCGCTAAGAGAGTGGGCAATAAAAAGGTGCTACGTACAATATTTCTAAGGAAGTTTAAATGATAAGAACCGTGTGAACGTTTGAATCATCAGAAATAATTAAAATAATTTATTGGACGAATGGTTCGCATCCTTGGGCCACTCGAGCCAATTGCGAGCCAGTTCTCACAGCGCAAGACAAAAAAAAACTACATTTGATAGTGGGGTAAAAATTCTTTTTGAAGATATTCGTAATTCAGAATCAGGACCACTTAGATATAATTATTTCGGCGTACGATCTTTGAAATTCTTTGATTGTTGTATCTCGGTCACCATTGTTGTCGTTTGAAGTGACTCGCTGCTGTTCACCTAAATATGTAAGTCTCAATAAATCTATTGTTTTTTACCTGTGTTTATTTCATTTTATATGTCTGCATCTAGTCGGATAACATGTAATTAGTTCGCAAATCTCCAAGGACGTTCCCAGGGAATCTGATCTCCAGATAGCTTTAAGAAAAGAAAATCACATTTATATGGCTACACACCTTATTTTCTCCCATTAATTGAGGGTGGCGCAAGCCTTGTTGGCTCAATCTTTAGCGCTATAAGCGGCGCTATCGGAGGGCTCGTAAGGTGTAAGTTCACGGCTTTTGAGCATAATATTACATTTGACGCGGTCAATATTTATGACCACAATCAAGCCCAGTCCCTTTCTTTTATAGTCACATTTATATAGCCACAGCCCATAAACTTTCATTGCTACAATTGGCACGGTCGGAAATTGGAGGAAAACTTGCAAACTAATTACGCTATAAACTTTGTAATTTTAATTTAATTATTGGAGAGATACAGACATATAAGTAAAGTGATTAAGCCTATAACCGCTAAGCTACCACAGGAAACCCTTTAAAATATCTCATAGGAGATAATAACCTCCCCTAGAATGGGTTAAGTGAAAAACAAAAAATGTCGGACGACCTTAAGGATTTATTAATGGTGCAGAAGTTGGTCGCGGAAAATATAGAAATAGCAAAATCTACCCCGGAATACAATGGTCAATCAGATATTGACGAATTCAATACCCAATTGGCCTAGTTTGTACAACTAACAAAAACAGATCTAGGAGCGTTATTCGACATGCTCCTACTACGATTAAAAGGCCAGGCCTTAACCTTTCTAAATCAGATTGAACATACCATAGGCAATAACGCCAACTTGCCAATAAATACGGTTGATAAATTGTTAAAAGCATTTAAAGATAGATTTATAGAAACCAGTTCCATAAATAAATTAAAACACGGAACGGTGAGCTTTGACTATTCACAAAATATAAGAGAATATCTTGATAATATACGCATTTCGGTAGAGGCAAAATACGGAAGAGGTTCTGGGTAACTGTATGAAAAAGTCATACTAAATACCTTTTTGCGTGGGTCACCTCCAATACTATATACAGTGGTAATTTCCAAAAATATTCAGACGTTGAATCTCGTAGTTCAGGAGGTAGAGCGATTGATCGAAGTCGATATGACGGTCACAAATCACAGTAAAGCAAAAATAAATAGCCTAGGCGATTCAAATGCGAACATAAACTTCAAGGGCGATCAGACGTCCCCCAATTTCTTTTCAAGGGATAACTCCCCAGTGCCACAAAGAAATAAAACGCAAGAACCCGCTGGGCAAAAAACAGTACGTTTTCAGCCTGTCAAACAATCTAATTATGAAAATAACCATACAATAATAAGATGCTATAATTGCAATCGACCTGGGCACATCGCGAGAGAGTGCCATTATGTCCGCAACCGCATACCAAGAATTGCTGTCGGTAGTACGCAAAACTACGGCAACCATTTGTTCGAAAGAACAAATTTTAGCGCTGGTGGTGCACTAGGCTACAACCAGGGAGGATTGCGCCAATCAATACCTTGCAACACGTACCAACCAAACTTGTATAACCCTCCCCCCAATATAAAAATTACTTACCCATTTGAAAACACAAATACTCACTAAGCCCAATATAAAGCAAGAATGCTATATAGAAGTCACGAAAACTTGCCGACGGGACATCAAAATTTTGCAAGCCGACGGCATTGGCAGTCAGCGCCAGCAAGCGGCATTGACGCAGGACATCCATGTTACCATAATAATGCATGGCGAAGGCAGACAGACGTAAATCAATTAGATATGCCTACGGAAACTCATACGTCTGAATATATATTACAGGCACCGACACATGAAATAAATCCTCAGGGAAACGTTTCAGGCCCCTCAGAAATATAAATTGGACCCAGAGGTTGCCCAGAATATTAAATAGGTCCAAAGCAATGTTAGTGCCGTCTTGTAGTGATAATAATAATAGGTTGCCTATATTTAAGGATTTTTGTGTAGAAAACGTTTACTTTAAGGCTTTAGTTGACAGCGGAGCTACAGTTAATATTATAAGCTCATGCATATTTAATATGTTGCCTCTGCATATTAGGCAACAAAGAAATTTTAATAATCCCGATTTAACTAGTGTGACAGGGCATAAATTGGAAGCAAGAGGTTCAATTTGCCTAAACGTACAAAGGGACAACAGGATCTTTACGACAAATTTTATAATATGCGATAACTTTCCGTACGAAGCAATTATAGGCGCAAATTTTTTAAGGTCCAATAAAGTACTATTAGACGTAGCGAACGAGAGGCTTGTCTACCCGGATAAGGTAGGGGAGGAAATTTCTACCTTAAGAAATCGTAACAGAGGTTACGAAGACAACGTAACAGTAAACAAAATTTCTGACGGTATAATGTCGCAATCTTTTGAACCTCATGTCTCGCAAGAAGGAAAAGGAATAATTGGAAATTTGTCCAATTATTCTGAAAGACATTGCAGAGATGAAGTAAATTTAAATAATAAAAGTATTGAATCTGCAAAAATAAAAATAGGAGATATGCGACAGTACAGGTCAAACGAAATCAAGAAAATAGTGGAATTATGGAAAAACATAGTAAAACCCAAAGTGACGCCACAAGATACCACAATGGCGCGGCATAGCGCCAGTATGAATCTAATAAACAATGAAAATAAAGAGAAATATTACGGATTCGCGATAAGGAAAACAAAAGTCCCTCCCAAAACGATGCAAAAAATTCAAATATCACAGATGATTGAACCAGTGGTTAGCAAATCCGAAATATGGTTTGCGACACCATCAAACGAAATTCCTAAAAATCTGCTATGTGAGGAACAGATTATATCTTACGACAAAGGACAAGGTTTTATTTGGGTAACTAATAACCATGAAAATGATACAATTACAATAAAAAAGGGGGTGAGTTTAGTTCAATTCAAAGTTTTCTTGAAGAATGATTTAAATACATGGGGAAATTCTAAAAGAAACCTTGTTAACGGCATAAAAACTTCAAATAAAAAATATCCCTTAACTAAATCGCAATTTCTAAACAAATTTAATATGGATCATGTTTCGGACCTGGAACTTAAGAACAAATTATGCGAATTATTATTGAATTTTAAGGACGTGTTTTCCGCATCTGAAGATGACATCGGGCTGATACCATTTTATGAACAATCAATTTTAATGACTGGTAATCCCGTAGCAAAACAGTCATATCGTGTACCATATAACCACAAAGAATGGTTAAAAAATAAAATTCACGAATTAGAAAAAAATGAAATTATACGCCCAAGTATAAGTCTGTATAGTGCACCAGTGATCATGGTACCAAAGAAGAATGGTGACCTTAGACTTATAGTAGATTATAGAGCCCTCAACAAAAAAGCAGTTAGCGATAAATTACCTTTACCAAGAATAGATAAAATTCTTGATTCTATTTCAAGCAAAAACAAAATTTTTAATTCTTTGGACCTTACCCAAGGCTACCACCAAGTGAAAATAGCCGAAAAAGATGTCCATAAAACTGCATTTTCATCATCTGAATGTGGTTCATATGAATACTTAAGAGTACCATTGGGACTTCAAGCAAGTTCAAGTGCGCTACATAGGCCTTAATTACACCCGTCAAGAGGATTAACGAATATCATTCATTTCCTTGACGACATTATATACGTGGGACAAAAAACTGAAAATCACTTAGCAACATTAGCTAAGGTGTTCGAGAAGTTCAGACAGGGCTATTTAAAATGCCGGTTTGAGAAAGTAAATTTATTTCAACCTAAAATTAAATGTTTAGGAGTAGTAGTGACACAAGGAGAGGTATCCCCAGACCCTGATAAAATAAAATGTGTTGAAAACCTCAAACCCCCTAGAACTATGGAAGAACTAAGGGGAATTTTAAGTCTTACTGGCTACTTTAGAAAATTCGTACGCAATTATGCCCAAATTGCGAAACCCCTCACGGAATTAACTAAAGGGAACTCCCAAAATGTTACCTGGTCCCAGGAAGCTCAAACTTCCCTAGACCGTCTCAAAAAGGCGCTCCCTTCTGAATAAATTTTATCACTTCCTGACTTCGAAAAAGGAAAATTCTTGGGTACAACCGATGCTGGTTCAAAAGGCATTGGGGCTATTCTTTCGCAAATAATTCCCATGGGAAACCCTGATCCTTTACAAGGACCTTCTAATCAAAAAAATAGAAAAAGTTATATGCTATTCGAGTAGAACCTTATCAAAGGGCGAAAGTAGTTATTCCGCCACAAACTTAGAATTATTATCTATAATCCACCACTTGTACAAATTTAGACACTTATTGATTGGTTGAAAATTAATGCTACGATCAGACCATAAAAGCTTGCAGTACCTGCGCACATTTAAAAACCCCACGGGAATTCTAGCTAGATGGATTATGAAAATCCAAGACCTAGATTACGAATTTGAACATTTGGAAGGTAAAAAAAAACGCAGATTGTGACTTTTTGAGTAGATACCCAGAAAATATCCCGTCGGAAGCTGAGGAAAATGAAGTTAACGCTATCAATGCTAAGAGCAAACATAAATGTAAGAAAAACAAAGTCAAAGACACAGTAAATGAAAATATGGTTAATTATTGTCCCTTGTCGTTAGAAAATATAAAAAGAAAGCAAAAAAAGGACGATATGTGTTCGGCGCTTATTAATTATTTTGTGAATGACGATGCGTTACCGGATAAATTCAAAAGTCTTAGAAAAGAGATAGCTCATTTTTACTATGATACTGATGAAGAATACTGTGTAGGATCATGACCGCTGAGACAAAACGAAATCAAACTTAAATAATATCTGTATTACCACACAACTTAATAGCACCTGCATTTGAATGTTTTCATTAAAATATATGTGGAAATTTTGGAGTAATGAAAACTTTCCATAAATTAAAACAATATTTTTACGTGCCGTCGGCAATGAGAAAACTTAAAGAATTTGTAAGTACATGCGAAGCGTGTAACTTAAGAAAATTCCTCCCAGCTTATCCCAATCCTCCAATGGGAAGGGTTTCGGTAGCAAAGTACCCCTTCGATATTATCTCATTTGACTTATACGGGACGAGCGGAGCCTTGCCTGTTTCCAGCAGAGGCCATACTTGTATTCTTTCAGTTATAGACCATTTTTCAGAATTTACTTTTGCAAAAGCATTAAAAAATCAAGGTGCTTACGCCACTAGTAAGGCGTTGGTGAAATTATTCTTAAAATTTGACATTCCTAATAAACTTTGAGTGACAACGGAAGCAATTTTGTTTTAAAAGTAACAAAAGATTTAATGAGTTTTCTTAATATAGAGAAATTGTTTACAACTCCGTATAATCACAACTCTATGGTTAGAATAGAAAACTGTACTAAAATATTCTCTACCGCAATATTTTTTTATAAGAAAGGCAATAGGAGATGCTGGGGTCAATTCTTACCATATTTAACTAGTGTAATCAATACAACTTATTCAGAAACAAACAAAGACATTCCATTATATTTAATCTTCGTTCATGATTTTAGAATCCTGTATGATGAGATTATTGAATCGCGGCAGTATTATAATAGCTCGGAAGATTACAAACAAGAATTCATAAATAGGATGAGGAAAACTTATAAAATAGATAGGCAAGAGCTGAAAAAATTTAAAATAAACCAAGAGCTAAGAAACCAACCGAAAGTAAAGGGGAGCATAGATTTCAAGGAAGGAGATTGTGTCTACATAAGGGAAGAAGTAAAAAAGTAAGGCAAAAAACTTTTCAACAAACATTAGGGACCGTACAGAATAGTCAAAACGCAGGATAACGAATATACTTTTCAAATGGAAAACCGCAATAGTGGAAGAATTTACAAGGCGCATGTTAGTTGAATAAAAAGAGCCAAATTTCCTGAGAGATGGGTATCTCATCCCTACTCTACTGATTCGTCAAATGCAGAAAATGATCCCCCTAGATCAAGATTGACAGAGCTAAGACCATTTAATTTCAAGCAAGACTATTTCGAGAATGACAGTAATGAGGAAAATTTTGAAGGATTTTTGGATATGAAAAATCTAGTTATTCCAAAGAAAAAATCCCTAATACCAGTAATAAAAACGCCAAAAAGCTCAAAAAGTTCATCACCAGAGAGCACGGGAGAATTAGACTATACAATATCTCCAAAAACCCAATTTTTCCCCGATAGAATTTCGACCCCATGTCCCCCCAAAAGATTTCCAGACGATATTGTTTCCCCTGCAACACCGAAAGAAAGGCCCCTGACCTTACAGGAGGAATTAAACAGAGCTGTAGAAACCCCTGGTATGACTGTAAAGAGAACTCCCCCCAAAGATTCAACTAAAACAAACCTGCGAGAAGCTATGGATTTAATAAATTTTCCCATAAAAACGAGTCAATGTACATTGCCCGAGAATAAAACTCCCAAGGATGACCAGCAAAGACAATATCATGATATAACTGTTTCAAAGGTCAAACCTAAGCAGTATACTTCATGGATGAAAAGCTTAGTGCAAAAACTGCCACATCCCCCTGAGGACTTGACCTTCAAAAAGGTGAGGAACCCTGCGAAAACTATTTATTCCTCCCAAAGTTCTCAAGAATCTTTCAAATCCCCCGAGTTGAAAACTCAAGACGAGGACTTAGAGAATCAACCTTCTACTTCCAGGGGAGTAGAAATTTACGAAGGAAGGGCAGGTGATACCTCAAAAAGTGCCACCTCTAAAAGTTCTAATCCGGATTCGTCGGAAACTAGTTCCGAAGAGTCTGACGGCGAATCAGATCATATAGCAGTTAAAGAAATAGGGAAATCAAGACCAACTTCAGCAGCCTCACACGCGAAACAAACGAAATTAAAAGGGGAAGAATTTTTGAAAAAACAATACAAAAATTTCGACCTTATTTCCATATAAACACCGAAAAAGAAAAAACCACAAGAACCCGAGGAGAAAATAACGACACAATCAGGTAGAATGGTTAAAAAACCTGACAGATGGAAATATCCCTAATTAATGTAAAGAAAAATTTCAAATCCCTTATAAAAATCAACTTGTGATCCACCATAATAAATTTAACAGTGTGCAAATAAAGTAAACCAAGTCAATATTAATGAAAAAAAATAATACGAGTGATGTCAAAACATTGGTGATCAGAGAGAAAGGCCCAAAGTAGGAAGCTCGTGGTTGACTGAGAACGACAAGTGGTGTTGGACCACGTTTTGTGGGAAGCCTGGGGAGGAACTCAAAGCCAATGCAGCTTTTAATTTGTTGTGGGCGTGCTCACCCTCGGATTTTCTATGAACATCGACCCATGTCCTAACAAAGATTGATGTAAAAAAAAGAAACTACCAGTACAGAAGCGTCTAATTATATGAACTATTTTGTCTTAGTGCAGATTATAATTATTTTAGGTCTAAACAAAAAATAGGATAACAGTGTAATTATGTGCTACACACTTACTTATTCATGTGTTTCTTACTCGAAAAATATAATGAAAAATTAAATTGTATAGCGATTATTAGCTACGCTTTAAAGTTATATCTCAACCAGTCATAGAGGTATATCACGACCAGAATAAAGCTTGGAACTCCTAACTTTACTTCCCTAACCTATCTAATCCTAAAATATTTATTCTGTTTTACGCCTACAAATCAGTTTTCTTTGGCCAATGCCACAAAATGTTTGTATAATAATAAAAAATAACCTAAGTTAAAAAAATCAAAGTGCCTTTGAAAAAAAAAATAATAACAAAGCAGTAAAAAAAAACAAATTTTGCGAAAAACGGGTATCATTAATGATAAATTAATTCTAGAAACAAAAAATAAGATGAGGCTTAAGAATATCATCATAATCCTCGTTGTTCACGCAGTGGCCCAGGATATTATAAAACATGGAGTAATATTCAAACATAAAAATTCATTGCTAGCTAGCCATGACGCAAGGAAGGTCTTTATGAAATTGGACCCCAAACCCTTCGAGGCCTTGTTTCAACAAGTAAAAAGACTAGGAAGAAACATGAATGAACTCAAAGAATCGACCAATTTCTGGTGGAACATACTATTGGCCGTATGTTTCGTATTCGCGACTTCCCTGACCATAAGAGCCCTATTAACTTTTAATTACAGAAAAATCCTGAGACTAAGAAGCCGAAAATCAAGAGAAGAAAACGGGGAAACAGCTGAAATGCAGAGGTTAAACCTGGAACCCCCCAAGAACGTCTAAGCCAAGAAAAAGGGAAGACATTAGCAAACGAGCGGGTTTAGAGGTTTCCACTCGTCCTTGCTATGTCTTGTTCCCTTATTGTAAGGTTGTTAATGTAAAACCGTGTGGTTACGACGCTCCAACATGCGTTTCTTAAACAGCACGGGCGTGCGTGAGCAATGCAGGCATGAAACATGTTGTAACATTAGACCTCAAATTTAATCATTTTGCATAAACTCTGTTTAAATAATTATTTGAAATCTAATTCAAAATTAACTAAGTGTTGAAAGAATTTAAAATAAAGTGTGTGTAGCAATGTAGATTAGAAAGTATAATAAGAGACCACACTTAAAGCTAAAGAATTAATATTTTATATCGTAGTTAGGCTATAACAACTTAGAAGAAACTTCTATGTATTGAATTTCCCAATGGGAATTATGCCATTTTATTATAACCAACACGATAAAGATTTCGTTTTGTGTACTAATATCAGTGTATTTATTTAACTCTGCCTCATAGCGTAAAATTCATGTACCCAATCAATACGTGACTTATTTGTACTATGAGTATTTACTTTAAAGAACGTGTGATTCTGCCTCGTTATTTTTATTACAGGAAGTGGATTGACATATTGGATATAGAGCATTACAATGAATTGCCAAGTGCAGATACAACCTAGTAGCATCTATTTTCATCATACCTAAACAAACGAAGAGTACTCACCATACACTCCAGGCAATTTTCATCCCAGCTTCGTCTATAAAAACAACAGTTACCTTTGATCATTTTTTCTTCGACCACGAACTATATTACGTATCAGGTAACATTATATCTGAATCTCAGTGTCCAGTGCTTTATCGAACAATACAATCACATAAATTCTGAGAACCCCATCGACCAGTAAAAGATATAAGTACATAAATATCACCTTTGATAATCATTATGGATCCATATACCATATGACCATATAGTCATGATATTTGATGACCCCAAAAACTATTTATGTGTCACAGACTCACGCGTCGAATACCTTTCGACCATCACTCAAAATCCATCCTATCCCCTCTGTGTGGAAAATTCATATCTCTGTTATCCCATAAATGTTACGAGATAATTTCTGAACAATGGACCTGGAAACCAAAATTAACCCCAGTGACCAACCCCTCAGTGACAATATGCCCCTCCCACAAGTTAAAGACAATATGTTGAAGGAGTCACTATAGTTTGATGTCGACCTGTTCCAAGCCCAAACTTCAATTCCCCCATGATTAACCTAGGAATTACCGCAAAGGTTAATAGATGCAAGCCATGAGCTAACAATTTTATAAGAGACACAAATGAACAATTTTGTGCGAGAATACATTCTCTATGTGCCTCAAAATATCCCAAAAATGATATGCTGAGAAGAAAATAAACGCACTCCCAGTGTTCGACCCCTTAATGATAAGGCACCCTATCAACTATCAAAAAGCAGGTGAGAATGAACCCTGATAGCATATTGCAATACCTGTAGTGGGAAGCATCATTTTCCAGTTGACAGTTAGAGAAAGCTTGTCGTGTGAACACAATCGTGCTTGAACTGTCCCATGAAGAAACCATAACGTAAGTGCTTTAAAAATTTTGCCAAGACGAAAAGAGTGAAGGCCAATAATTTACAACAGAAGGATTGAGTACACTAAAGACTCGAATAGTGTTGAAATAGATGTGAGTTTACACATATTACTTCTTAATAACTTTGATAACTCAAAAATCCCATTATCCTGTCATTAACGTTGCGTAGCAAACATCCCCAGTGAAAGTGTTTTAATGTTACCAGTAAACATGGTAAACCCAATATTGTGTGTGGTAAATCGTTCTTATATGTAATGTTAGATATCCGGATAGAGTTATGTGTAGCGTTGTCGAGCTATACATTTAATGTAGCATAGATAGAAAGTAGTGTGCCATATAAACAGCAAAATAAAAATAAAACCTTGTAAAAAGTTAATTAAAAAAAAGATGTGAAGGTAGAATAGCCCCAATCTGGTTGAAATTGTAAAAGTAATCAGTGTTAGATGTAGAAGAAAAAATCTTTAGTATAGTAGCTAGCCTAGGACCATGAATAATCTTAGTCCGGTAGATGAATTTTAGATAGGGATGTAGAATTAAATAAGAAATGTAATAGAGAAAATTTTCAACACTCCTGATTAAACTATAACATAAATATAAAATAATTATGTAGAAGAAATAGTTAATAAATTGCGAACATTTTAAAAGCCCAAAGGCAAGCAAGTACTAATGACGGGACGTCATTAATTGATGGGAAGGGTATTATGTACCGTGAGTAAAATGTGATGTATTTAAAATACCAAAATGAAGTTCCTTATTTGTAAATATAATTCTGACTTCCTATATTTACGTTAAAACTATTTACAAAAATGAAAATTCCTTAATCAGAAAAGAAAAAAAAACCGCAGTTAGCCTCAGACAAAGAACGGCGCTAACCAAGCTTTGGATTTCGCCAAAACCACGAGCAATAAAAAAAGTGCTACGCACAATATTTTTAAGGAAGCTTAAATGATAAGAGCCGTGTCAACGTTTGAACCATCAGAAATATTTGAAATAATTTATTGGACGAATGGTTTGCATCCTTGGACCACTTGAGCCAATTGTGAGCCAGTTCTCACAGCGCAGGACAAAAAAAACTACATTTGATAGTGGGGTAAAAGTGCTTAATTGAAGATATTCGTAATTCAGAATCAGGACCAATTAGATAGAATTATTTTGGCGTACGATCTTTGAAATTCTTTGATTGTTGTATCTCGGTCACCATTGTTGTCGTTTGAAGTGACTCACTTCTCTTCACCTAAACATGTAAGTCTCAATAAATCTATTGTTTTTTACCTGTGTTTATTTCATTTTATGTGTCTGCATCTAGTCGGATAACAGGTAATTAGTTCGCAAATCTCCAACGACGTTCCCAGGGAATCTGATCTCCAGATAGCTCGAAGAAAAAAAAATCACATTTATATGGCTACACACCTTATTTTCTCCCATTAATTGAGGGTGGCGCAAGCCTTGTTGGCTCAATCTTCAGTACTATAAGCGGCGCTATCGGAGGACTTGTAAGGTGTTAGTTCACGGCTTTTGAGCATAATATTACATTTGACGCGGTCAATATTTATGACCACAATCAAGCCCAGTCCCTTTCTTTTATAGTCACATTTATATAGCCACAGCCCTAAAACTTTCATTGCTACAATAATATTGATCAAATAGACTACAAAACACTGGATATAGACACTATTATGCGTCTCGTCCGTCTTTGCAATAGTTCCTCCTCATATCTCAAATATAATAATCAATTTTTCAACACAAATTATGAGTCTACCCATGGGTACAAGTCTTACAACGTCTTTAACAACTTTTTTGTGAAATTCGTTGAAGTTTCTACTCTAAATATTGTTCAAAAGAAACAACAATTCTGGGTTTAATTTTTAGATTGTGCTAAGTATGTGCGTGGGCTTGGAGAGGAATAACTTAACTCCTTCTTAACTCATCTAAACACTTTTGAATCTAACCATCAGTTCACTTTTAGAACTAGAAGATAACCACAGACTTCCTTTTCGATATGTCTTAATTTTCAATAAGTCTCGTTGCCTTGAATTTTCTATTTATAGAAAGCCTACGCATAACGATAGGTATTTGCATTTTTCCTCCAACCACTCTCCCTGCATAAAAAGAGGAGTTGTTATTTCTTTGGTTGACCGAGTAATAAGAATATGCTCAGAGCCTAACATAGACTCAGACTTGAACTATATTAAGGACATTTTATTTTGCAATGGTTACCTATAAAAATACTTGAGACCATTATAGACAAAAGATGAAAAAAGGCTGAAAAGAATGCATCAAATCCACAAACCCCAACAGATACCGTTCCATTGGTGGATGATAAGAAAATTTTCACTGTTCTACCCTACATTCCCAAATTGAGTGACAAATTGAAAAGAATCCTTAAAAAATATAAACTTAATGTCGCCTTTAAGAATTCAAATATTACACAGAACTTTTTTAACAACGGCAAAGATAAAACCAGCCCCATTCTGGGTAGTGGTGTTTATAGAATTCCTTGTTCTTGTGGCTGCTTTTATTTTGGTAGAACCCAACAGCAATGTGGGGAGAGGTTATCTGAACATAAGTCCTCAATCGACAAGGCCATGAGGTTACGCCAAAGGCCTGAGGTTTTTGATTCCGCCTTGGCGCAACATTTGTACGAGAGTCCACACCATTTCATTTTGTTTGACGGAGCCTCCATTGTTGCCCCCGTTAAGGGTCTCACGCAGGTTTTCAGGGAGGCAGTTGAAATTAAAAAGCACATTCATCAAAAGTTAGCTCTCAATAGGGACACTGGAAAGTCCCATTTATGACAAAATTATTAATTCTGATCTTTTTTACATACATCCACAAAGTTATATTGTGCAATCGAATAGTCACCGATAATAGTCAAACTGGAAAGTAATCAGCCTTTAAGAGTGCTTTACGCAAAATGAAATTTTGAAATGCCATTTAGACTTGTGTTTTTTATTCAGTTACCCTTTCACCGCTACTAGGAAAGGGTCATCCAATTTTAGTTTGGTGTTTTTATTTTAAGGTTTGGTTTTATATTTTTATCAGTTTTATTCTCCACTGAGGACGGTCAAGCGGAGGTCTTGACCGAAATATTTGTATAAATTTTCAATTTTTTCACTGGCTGTTAATTGTCCTCATTTTCTTCCTTTCTTTGCGATTTTTTGTTTTATGAAATTATGAAAAAAATCTAAGTAAGTAACAAACTCTTTCTGGAGTTCACCTCGTGGATACACAATACAGACATCTCGTTCAACAAATTATGAAAAATTTTTAAGTAGGTAACAAACTCTTTCTCGAATTCACCTCATGGATACACAATACAGATTTCAATCATGAAATCACGGAAAAAATGTGAGTAAGTAACAAACTACACACACTCATAGGGAGAGAGATATGCAAAAGTTGGGTTAATTTAGGTTCACTTAGAGTGGCGCGCCACTCTAAGATACGTAAAGAAAAGAGAAGAAAGAAAGTTGAATAATTTCGAAGTCCAAAAAAAAATTATTTCAAAAGAAAAAGTGCTACTTCAAACATTATTTTTCTAATAGTAAAAGTCACGACTAACATTTCTATATCATTCTCATTTTGAATTTGGAAAATATTAAATGTGATTTTTTTTTATGTTTTAAGTATGTTTCATGTCATTCTAAGAGATATAAAAAAAGTTGAAAAAATACCATGTTTAAAAAAAAGTATAAAAAATGGGGGGGGGGGGGGGAGGGGGCCAAAAAGTTGGGGGTAGGGGGCCCCATGGAGATTGAGGGTATTGGGAGGGTTCTGAGGTTGAGGTCCTTGGTGATTAGGGTCAATGAAGCTTACGGTCCTTGATGGTTCATACTCATAATCACCTCACTACTTGATTTCCAATGATTTCTAAGGATTGTTCTGAATGTCTTTATTAAAATTTTTTCCTTGCCATCTACATCTCTATTAGTATCAATTTTTTAGTATACTAGAATGTTAGAGCATATTTTATAATGACAACACTGTTCAAACTGTACTTGTGTATTATAAAGAACACATCGGAGAAGTAAAGCTAGGTCGAATCACAAGGTCATTTTATCATCGTCAACCATTTTCATAGATTGATGCTATTCCAAATTTATAATAAATAGCCTACGAGTTAACAACCCCTTCGGGCTCACCTTAACTGGTAGTCAGTTTAACCCTTTTTTACCCCCTTCATACAATCCAGTCACCAATTAAGATCATTCTCACCCCCATTATTCAATCACCAATTAAGAATATTCATAGAGTCCAATTCGCAAATGCTATATTTTTTTCGCAAATTGATTTAGTTTTTACGCAAAATGATATAAAGAATATGATTACTTTCCTATACGACTGAAACCCGCATTTTTATATAAAGCCCATTAAGCTATTGAACACCTTGTACCAAGGTCTCTTGTAGGCGTCAAATCTATTACTTATCTGAGCATATTCCTTGTATATTTGATAGTAATTAATTCCATATGCTATCATTAAACCTACCATTGAATGCTAATAGCCGAAAGCTTGGATGTTTACCATTTTACAGAAAAGTCCAATAAACCTTTAAATACACTGAAAATCACTCCTTATATTTGAATTCAATTACTATTCAAGTTACCGTATATTCTTGTATAATTCCTTATATATCTCTGATTGGCCCCAAAAAATGGGTGTTACCTCAGAAACCCGTCTGCTAACTCATTTATCCTTCGTAGCAATAGGTGAATGACCTTGGTAAGGTGTGTAGGTGTGAAACTGCAATCATATCCATGCCTCAGGCTTGTGTAATTCCATGTGTCCCTGAATCAAGCATATAGCTTACTACTCATATAGCAACTATAACGCCTTAAAAAAACGAAAAGATTTAAACTATTATTTTCTATTTCCCTGAAAAGACTATGTCAGTATAAAACGAGCATAAATTAATTAAAAAAAACTTTTTCGACAAAAAAAGTTTTTAAAAGAAAAGTTAAGAACTCCATTAAACTGAAAATGAGCAAAAATAAAATCAAATAATCTACCAAACGTAAAATTACCACAAGTCAGCATCGATAAATAAATGAAACCTAAAACGAACAGAAATTACAATAAATAGCCAAGTCAAACTCAAAACGAGCAGAAATTAACAAGAGTATGGTTAAAAACCCCTATGCCTTCCCAAGGCCAGAACATAATTTGCATGTAACTGAAAAAAAAAGTTTTTACTTTTATAACTTTAATAAATCAAATATTATTAACATTTTGATTAATATGTATATCAGTATATGTATATTAAACAGACAATGCACATACATTTGTATTTTTTCAGTAAAGTGCAAATTATGTTTTGGCCTTGGGAAGGCATAGGGGGTTTGAGCTCTATTCATGTTAATTTCTGCTCGTTTTGAGTTAGACTCGGTTATTTATTGTAATTTCAATTCGTTTTGGGTTTCATTTATTTAACGATGCTGACTTGCGGTAGTTTTACGCTTGGTAGATTATTTTATTTTATTTTGCTCATTTTTGGTTCAATGGAGTTCTCTACTTTTCTTTGAAAAACTTATTTTGTGAAAAATTTGTTTTAATCAATTCTAATTAAACGGCCCTTGTATTTTAAGAGCTGTTCGTAAAAAATTGGGACAAACAGTCAAACTTTAGCGTTAACAGCAACGCATTGAGGAGGCGGTAACCCCTTCATATACAAAATAATTTCTGTTTGTTTTTAGTTTTAATGTAGCTCCTTACTTTCAGCTAAAAACAAACTTGTTTTTTTGTTTAATATTGCTATCAGAACTCATTTTTTTTTAGTGTTTCGATTACTATTAGCCCCTGCCCTTCCTTATTTACCGTTCAATGCAAAGAACTGTTTGACTTGGTGTAATATGTAAGGCTTTACTCATTATAGCAAACAGAGTAACTTTAAAATATAAATAGCTTTAAAGATGCTGAAGTTGGCTGCTTGCTGTTTTATTTTATATATAATTCTATAAGTTAATTCAAATTGTCACAAATTATGATGAAGATTCCGGCTTTCTCAATAAATACAAAGTATTAGGACGTCCCCCTGAGTTATGACAAACCTGCAAACCCAACCCTGTTCTGGAAAATATGCAATTGCAGGATCTTATTCGGCTATAGAAATGTTTGATATGTCAAACTAAGGAAGTTTAGCAATTCTATTTAAAAAATAAACTTTCTGCATTTGTCGTAGAATAATCATCATTTCCTCTGAGGCACAAGAAATATTTTAAAATATTTAGATTTGTAAGTCCAATCAACCAAAAGTCTGCCATAGAATTATTAAGGTATTCTTTCAATCTTGTCAAGGTAGAAAAACTTCTTTCTGGCGTGCTGAAAGAACCGACAAAGTAGCGAAATTCATCAACAATACATGGACATTGGGGGAGAAGCTACTGCCACAAGCATTTACGGTATCTACTACATTTTTGATAATGCTACATTCTGGGTGCCATAGTGCTTGATTCTGATCCGGCTCTAATCTGGAAGCTGTTATGCCAAACGGCCGAAGCTCCAATCCTGCTGTTAAAAAGCTCAACTACATTCTGGGGGAATCACTCTTAAAGCTGAACAAGTTTTAAAAAACTTCTCGAATGTTCTGAAAAAAGAATTTCACCGTTAGGCAAAAGACTCTCAACCCTGCAAAGTATATGTTTATGTTTTGTAACCCTATTTTGGAGTCTCTTGAATAGGTTGTCAGTGAAATTTTTAAATAAGAAACAATGATACCAATAATAATGGATTTAGTTAAAACTTTGGAAAAAAACTAATAGGGAATCTTGGATATGACATCACTTTGAAAGTCAAAAGCTAACGACATGTTAGTGTAAAGTAAAGAAAAATGTAGTCTTTTAACATTTGTTATTTAAAGTACTGTCTAGTCAATGTGCCTGCAGCTAAGATAATACGTCAAAAACGCCTTCGTCAAAGGATCACCAAATAACGGGTGGTAGAGTTGTCCTTTGTCTTTAAAGTCACGGTAATTACTCAAATACGCAATCTAAAGCGAGAAGCTTGCGATTTTTTTCAATACTTATCTTGCCACAGAAATCAAAATTAATCATTAGATATATCGAAATACCCGATTTTCTGAAATATTTAGGATTCGTGTTTACCCAAGATACCTTCGGGAGGGGGGGACTCCAGCCATGTGAAAATAGTAGTTTAATTTACAGGATTTTAAACCTAACAGAGAATTCAAGGTATGCGTAATTTGGCTGAAACAAGTTAAAGAACAAAAGATGTATTTCGAGATATATTTGTTTGGCGAAATAACAAATACAATGACTTTAAATCCCCTGGTTTTGAAAGCGGAAATCTTAGGGATTACATTTATATATCTTTACATAAATTTCCTTATATTGGCTAATGATGCTTGGCTGAGCCCAACTTCATTGTTAGTTGGTTTCAGTCAGCGATGTTTTAGTGACACAAAGACTGTTGTGGTACTTACGTGTTATAGCGACCATACTCAAGTTCTTGATCTGAGCAGAACCAATTTCTCTATCTGCATTCGGAGATAATTAGCTTAGTCTCATTGAGAGAAACTACTATAGAGGTATATTTCACTTAAATATTTAATGTATATAGTTGATTAGGTCAGGACAGGTATTTAATATAATGCGCTCTGGGGGGCCTGCTTTCCGTGAGTCTCTGTTGTAGTTTCCATAACTTTGTTACTGAAGTATTAGATTTTCATCGAATTTTGGTATATTTCATTAGGATTAACCTAACTTAACTTCTTTGGTGTGGTCGCTATAACACGTAAGTACCGTTGTTGTTGTTCAATGCCGCTCTCTAGGGCTATAATGAAAGAAAGGTTGAGGTGGTTAGGACACGTTGTGCGGATGAAGGATGACAGATTGCCGAAGATTGTTCTTTTCGGCCAACCATCTATGGCTAAACGGAAAGCAGGTCGTCCCCGTCTGGGGTGGGAGGACGTCATAAAGAAAGATTTAAAGGAAATGGGAACTTCGTGGGCGGGTGTAAAAAGGGAGGCTTTGAATAGATTGGGATGAAGGACAAGCGTGCGTAGCTGTGTTGGCTTCAGGCGGCTTGGTGCTACGGTGAGTTGTTAGTAGTAGTTGTAGTATTGTAAAGATAGTAAATTTGCAATGTGTATCTACAAGATAAACGAAGCAATGCGAAACACTACTCTGCAAGAAAAAGTGGTTAACTCACCATTTTCGTCGATATCGTCTGTATCTCTTTTCTTTCGTCTCCTTGCAGTCGTAGTTGTAAATATTGTAATCAAATAAAAAATTAACAATCCTAATGCAAGTAAAGACAGAACTTGTAAAAGCTTTTCTATTTCTGTTTCTGGACAACAACCACCCCCACCATAATCGTCTCTATCATATATACTTCGATCTATATCATATCCAGCCATTTTTGCAACTAATTCTAATCGTAAAAAGTGTAATAGTTGTCAAAGATGTGCTTAAATCAAGCAGGTGTTGCTTAAGTTTTTATCTTTCAAGACTGACCGACATACGAGCATAGCGGTACTAACCAACCATTAAGGTTTATGCTCGACATATTATAATTAATTCAATTTACTTTCATAAGTAAGAATTTATCTTTAAATATTTAATCTCTCGTGATAGAGTAGTCGATTATTCAGTACGAGGGTTGGTAGTTCGAATCATAAGTCTAGACCACAAAATTATCGGCGGCAAGATGCCGACTTTCTTTTATACGAGTAATCAACAATGCTATTGTTTCCAGTCGGTCCATTTTTTGTATTTAGCAAACGGGGTTGAGACCTTGATAGATGAGTCGGTATTTCCAAATTCTTTGACTGATTTTAATTATTTTCATTGTTGTTATTTGCTTAATCAAAAACCTGAGAGGGTGAATTCATGTTGTTTAGCACTGCATTTTTTCAGGATCAGATTACTTTTACCAAGTAGCCAAACACACTGAGGGGGTGGGAGCACCCCCTCCCAGCCATGGCACCTTGCGGCCTAAAAGTGGGCCCCAGAGTGGATACGAGGTCAGAGCCACCCTGAGATACTTTAAGTTGTAGATAGATCTTCAAAAACTTCTTTTCTTTTCTTACAGTAAGATATGGCCAAATTCAAAATTTTGAAGTCACGCCATGCAAGGAAAAAATTAAAATTTATTGCGCATGTTTTGGTAGGTACTTTAGGAATATATTTTGTTGTATCGAATATGTCATATTATTATATTTGTAAAACATACCTTATATGAATTCTTTTTGGAACGTATCCCAAATCAGGCGTTTACCCAGTACGAAATACAATCCAATTTAGGTATTCAAAGTTTCACATGAGCAATAATGAGACAAATTTTTATGCTAGTTGCACAAATACCAAAGAAAGAAAAAATTCCATATCAAGAATAAATAAATTGAAAATTCAAAAATGCCCAAGAGTGGTTAAATACTTTAACTAAGACAGTAAACAAAACAACGTCGTCCACTCGGGCGTATTTCGGTTTCGTGTTCAGAAAAACCTTTATCAACGGAAAAAAAGGATAAACCACTAGAATATGTTTGTTTTCTTCAAGACTAATAATAAAAAAACTACATATAAAGACAAAAAAGGAGGCTTAAACAACTGGCAACTGAAAAGCATTTATTTTTGTTTGCCAAGTGCCAAAACCCACTTAATAATTGCATACTGTAAAAAAAAAATTTCAAAGAAAAGTAAAGACATATACTAAAACCGAAAACGAACAGAAATAAACAACCTAGTAAAGAGTAATGGCCAAAAGTAAACGAAAGTTCAAAAACGCGTTTTGAAAAAGAACTCCCTAGCGAGAAAATTTTCGCCTTTAAAGTTGATTCGAAAACGCTACCTATCATTTAAGGTTTACCTTAATAGCATAAAATTGCTGCGAAATCAAGTTTATGGGAGTCTCAAGAAAAATCTTGAAACCTCTCTAAATTGGCGGCTGTCTGAAATGAAAAATGGACCATTAGAATCACCCTGGTCAGATGGCCTCGGCTGGATATTTTCAGCCTCCCCCCCCCTATATTCAAAACCCGGTAAAAGTTTATTTTAGCCAGAAAGGTGATAAAAGTGAGTGTGGTAATTATCGAGGCATTAGTCTGGTCTCTGTAGGTAGTAAATTACTTAGTAATATGATACTTTTTAGACTGAGAGATGCCATAGACAAAGTTTTAAGAGAAGAGCAGTGCGGTTTTAGATAAGGTAGAGGATGTGTTGACCAAGTTTTCACTCTTAAGCTAATAATTGAAAAGTCCCTGAGTTGTCAAAGACCTTTGGCCCTCAGTTTTATACGTTATGGGGAAGTGTTCAAGTCTGTTGATAGAAGAGCTTTAGTAAAGACTTTATCCTTGTATGGTATACCAGACAAATACATTAAAGTGATTAGTGCTATATACGAGAATAACACTGCTGCGGTGAAATAAGGAAATGAGGTTAGCAGCTGGTTTTGTGTTAGATCAGAAGTTAAGTAGGGCTGTGTTCTATCCCCCTTTATATGAATTATTTTGATTAACTTTGTTTTAAGGAGCACAGGAAAGACAATATAAGGCCACGGACTCAAATGGGGAGGAAAAAGTCTTTTGTACTTGGATTAGGCTAATGATTTAAGCATTCTAGATGAAAGTGTGAGCAAAATGAATAAAGTTTTAGATGTTCTGCAAGTTCAGGGTGCTAGAATTTGTTTGAAAATTAATTTTAGGAAGAATAAATCACTAAGGCTAGGAATAAGTGAAGATGAAAAGGTGACGTTGGGTAATGAAAAGATTGATCAGGTGGGCAGCTTCACTTACCTTGGTAGTATTATTAGTAAAGATGGTGGGAGCAATGAAGAGGTTAAATATAGAATAGCCAGGGCCCAGGGTGTTTTTTCACAGGAAAAAAAGTCTGGAAGAATAGGAACATAAGTCTGCAAGCCAAGATTAGATTATTAAAAGCTACAGTGATGACAGTGGTTAAATATGGCTCTGAAGCATGGGCGCTCCGCAAAGCGGATGAAGATTTGCTAGATGTTTTCCAGATAAATTGCTTAAGGATTGTTGGGGGTTCCCGGCTCACTGGCAGTATTTCAAATGAAAAACGTGGCTCATTAACACTCTTTAGAGATTTAATGAAAGAAAGGTTGAGGTGACTTGAGGACGTTTTGCAGAGGAAGTATGACAGATTCCCGAAGCTTTTTCTTTTTGGGCAAACATCTAGGACTAAACGGAATACAGGTACTCCTCGTCTGGGGTGGGATGACGTCATAAAGAAAGATTTTAAGGAAATGGGAACTTCGTGGGCGGGTGTAAAAAGGGAGGCTTTGAATAGATTGGGGTGGAGGAGGAGCGTGCGAAGCTGTGTTGGCCTAAGGCGGCTTGGTGCTGCGGTGAGTTGTTAGTAGTAGTAGTAGTAGTAGTAGTAGTGTCAGTAACACCACATCTCTTTTTTCTCCGGCACTAGCGTGGCACTGGAACATCGTTGAGGAGTATTTACAAGCTCATTTAAAAGCCGATGCTTACTCAGTGTTGCCACCCTTAATGATTTATCACTATTTATAGTGCTTTTTTGCCCCGTGATTTTGTTTTGCCTAGCGATTTTTATTGATTTTTTTAGAAAATTGAGTAACTTTTGCTTTTATTAGTGACATTTTCCAGAATAGATTAAAAACTCAATATAAAAAGGGCCATAAACCCTCGATTCAGATTAAAATTTATGTTGGCTTTCTAGCTTTGATGCGACAGTCTGCAAGTAGTCATATATTTCCACAAAAAAAAAGAAAAAAAAAATACAATAGGGTTTTGTTTTCAGCCTTTTCAGACTTATTTCTTAAATCCGTACTGCATCTGCTTTCTTACTAATGTACCCTAGTTCTTGTAATTGACCAGTATGACGAGATCAATCAGTTAGATCAGAAGAGATGAGATAGGGTACTATATAACATCCTCCACATCTGATCAAACCATGTTTACTCAAGCTATCGGACCCAAACCGTTCGATCAAACCATTTGTGGTAACGAACTGTAAGTAAGGAGCGACTCGGCACAATAGTAACCGAAACTCTAAAAAAAATTATAACAATTAAAAACAAGTTTTACGAAAAAAAATTTTATGCTGATTTCAAATATGTAAAATTCATTAAATTTAATATTACCCATCAAAACTTACAAGCCAAAGAAAATTTGTTTTATTTTCAAAAAAAAAGGGAGAAACACCACAAAAATCAGAACGATCTTAATGGAAACCACACTGTCAGATTTATTATATCAGAGAAACCTACTGTAGTTTCTGCCAGAAGAGAGATCACGGATGCACGTTTATTCTTTATTTTATTTTTTCCAGGGGTGATCGAATCAAACCAATGGTCCTAAAAGATCAGAAAAGGGCTAATTTGAACGGAAATCAAAGTTCTGGTGCCCATTTTAAGCGACCTAAAAGATTGGAGGGAAACTAGTCCCCTTTCTTCGACCCTTTATTCCCTGAAGACGTCTAGTCAAAATTTTGAAATAGCCATTTGGTTCAGAATAGTTGAAGAGTCCAATAACTATGCATTTGGGAATGACACAGCCCCCCGCATCCCCTGGGGGAAGGGCAGTAAGTTATAAAATTTGCCCGTTGTTTACATATAGTGTGTGTTCTTAGGAAATATAGCAACTTTTGGGGGGAGGATTTTCTGCGGGAGAATTTTACCCGGGAAGGATTTTCAGTGGGGAAGGCAGTTTTTCAGGAGGGACTTTTCTAGGTGAAATTTTAAATGGGGAGGGGAGGGGGATTTCCTGGCAAGATTTGAAAAAACTCCAGAAATTAAATAAAAAAAACAAGTTTCCTTCAATTGAAAATAAGAAGCAACATTAAAACTTAAAACGATGTGAATTATTCCTTAAATGAGGGGGCTATGGCATTATCTCTCTTCCTTATCTTTCAATCTTTACGCTAAAGTTCGACTTTTTGTCCTAATTCTTCAAGAACGACTTCTGAAGTGGTTGAATTGTAATGCGGAGTATTTTTAAATAGCTTTAAGACTTATTGTAAAGAGCGAGGGTTAAGGAAAACACAGTTCTCCTTATATACGGAGTAGTTTCTGTTTTTTTTTAACTTTTATCGTTTCTCCTTATCTTAACTCGAAAAAACTTCTATTTTTTTCATTCAATGCACCAAAACAATTGGCATTTATATGCCAGTACAAAATATATAAAACTCATCAAGTTTAGTTTTACCTATCAAAAGCTACGATCCAGAGACAATTTGCCTGATTTTAAAAAAAAGGGGCAAAACACCCCCAAAACGGCAAGTGATCCTTACGAAAATTAGATTCAGCACACGAGAAAATCACTCTGTAGAGGTTTCATGATCCTATCTACAAAAACTAGAATTTTTCATTTTTTACCAGAAGAAAGATCACGTGTTACGATTCTTTTGATGCCCACGGTCCTTTTTAAGGGCGATCCCGTTGCCCAAACTTTAGCTGCCAAGTTGATCCGAGCTTGCGAAGGGTAAACTAAGATAGTTACGATTAGGCAAAGATTCTAAGTCCTGAACGAGGAAAACCTATGCTGTCTCTTGATTATATTAAATAAAAAAAACAAGTTTTTTTTAACTGAAAGTAAGAGGTAACGTTACAACTCAAAACGAATAGAAACTATTCCGTATGAAGGGCTGTCCCCTCGTCATCGCCCCGCTCTTTACGCTAAAGTTTTTTATTGTTTTAAAAAGTAGAGCTGTGGGAAAGAGTAACTGTAGCGTAAAGAGCGAGGCGTTGAGGAGGGGACAGCCTTTTTCATATACGGAATAATTTCTGTTCATTTGATATTTTAATGTCGCTCCTTACTTTCAGTTAAAAAAACTTGTTGTTTTTTTAATTTAATTTCTGAACATTTTGGAATTAATGCAGGTTTTGAATTTGGCTCACCGTACATGAATAATTAAAACAAAATTTGCATATTAATTTTACTTTTATTGTTAAATTTTTCTCGAAATTTAATTTTATAAAACTTGTTTAACTTTATTTACGAACGTTTTTATTAGTAATAAATATACGTACCGTAACTTACGAATTAACTTACGTAACGAACTTCTATATTCATATATTTTTGATACGTACATTAGGGTGCTCGCCCCCTAGTCAATACCTCGCTCTTAAGCTAAAGTTCGAATTTTGTTCCAATTCTTTAAAAATGACGCTTCACAAAGGCCGTTATTTAGAATAAATAGCTCTTATGAAAGTACTAAAAAATCTTTGGCTTGAAGAGCGAGGTATTGACTAGGGGGTGAACCCAATCATACATGCAATATTTTCTGTTCGTTTTAAGTTTTGATCTTACTCCTTATTTTTAGTTGGAAAACTTGTTTTTTTTAATATTTAATTTCTGATATTTTTTTTGAAACAATGCTGGGAAATCCGACGCCCCCTTTATAGCAATGTCCCTTCCCCCATGAAAACTTCCTTCATGGAAAGATCTTCCCACATAACCCCCGACCCACCCACCCACGCGTAAAAGTAAGTCGGCAAAATGAAAGCAAGACACACAAAAAGAATTTCGTATTGGAATTCTGGCAAATTCCCCCAGTGTAAAATTTCCCGTGAAAGGTTTTTTCCCTGGAAACTTATCTCCCCATGGAAAATCTTCCTTGTGGAAAAACAACCCAGCAGAAAATTCACCCCCCCCCCCAAAAAAATGCATGCATAGTTCCCAATAACAAATACTATACGTATACAATTGGGAAATTTAAAACTTTAAGACCTTTCCATAAGGGCTCTAGGGGGAATTTGTTACCTTCAAACATATATTTTTTGAGTTTTTCAACTATGTTGAACAGAATGGCTATCTCAAAATTTTTGTCAGACGAAATTGGGAAAAAAGGGGCGTGGGAGGGGGCCAAATTTCCCTCCAGCATTTTTGGTCACTGAAAAGGGCACTATAACTTTTAATTTCTGTTCGAATGAGCTCTCTCTTGTTGTTCTAGGACCACTGGGTCGGTAAGATTACCCCTGAAAAAAAATATTATCACGCATCCGTGATCTTTCTTCTGGCAAAAAATACAAAGTTGCATATTTTTGCAGACATGAGCTTGAAACCTATGTAATAGGGTTTTCTGATACGCTGAATCTGACGGTGTGATTTTCATTAAAATTCTTTCACTTGTAGGGGATGTTTTCCCCCTCTTTCAAAAATCAGGTAAATTTTCTCAGGTTCATAGCCTTTGACGAGTAATACTAAACTTAATAAAATTTATATATTTAGAATCAGCAATATAAGCCCATTTTTTGTATACATTTATTGACATCAAAATTCCGTTTTTAAAAGTTTCGATTACTATTGAGCCGTATCGTTTTTTTTTTGTTGTTGTTTTTTTATTACGTATATGTTATTACGTATATGAGGGGGGGTTCTCCCCTTAGTCAATACCACGCTCTTTACGCTAAAGTTAAAATTTTGTTTAAATCATAAACCCCCTGAATCCCAAAGGCCGTTTAATTAGAATGGATAGTTCTATTGAAAGCACTACTGTAGCGTAAAGAGTGAGGTATGGACTTGGGGGCGAACCCCCTCATATACGTAAGAATTTCTATTCGTTTTAAGTTATAATGTTGCTCCTTACTTTCAGTTGAAAAAAACTGTTTTTTTTTAAATTTAATTTCTGATCGTTTTTTAAATAATGCTGGGATATCCGGCGCCCCCTTCATAGAAATGTCCCTTATCCCAAGGAAACATCCTCCACGGAAAGATTCTACCGAGTAACCCCCTCCTCCGGCCCCCCACCAGAAAAAAATCCTTCCTCAAAGTGTCTGTATACTTCCCAATAACCAATACAATATGTAAACAATGGGCAAAGTTCATAACTTGCAGCCCTTCCCCTGGGAACTTTGGGGGATTAAGTCATCTTCAAAGACATATTACTTACATTTTTGACTATGCTGAACAAAATGACAATCTAAAAATTTTAATTGGGTGACTTCGGGAAAAAAATGAGCGTGGGAGGGGGCCAAGTTGCCCTCAAATTTTTCTGGTCACTTAAAAAGGGCACTAGAACTTTTAATTTCCGTTCAGATGAGCCCTCTCACAGTATTCTAGGACAACCGGATCGGTACGATAATACCTGGGGGAAAAAAAATAAATAAACACACACCCGTGATCTTTGTTCTAGCAAAAAATACAAAATTCCACATTTTTGCAAAAAGGAGTTTGAAACTTCTATAGTAGGGTTCTCTGATACGCTGAATCTGATGGTATGATTTTCATTAAAGTTCTTCAGTAAATTTGTTTTTTCAGTGATTTTCAGTAAAGACTTTTAGGGGGTGTTTCCCCTTTTTTTCGAAAATAAGTCAAATTTTCTCAGGCGCATAACTTTTAACGGGTAAGACTACACTTGATGAAACTTATATATTTGAAATCAGCATAAAAATCTGATTCTTCTGATGTATCTATTGGTATCAAAATTCCGTTTTTTACAGTTTCGGTTACTATTGCGCCGGGTCGCTCCTTACTTACAGTCCGTTACCACGAACGATATATATTGCTCAAAGAAAACAATCAAAACATGGCTATAGTATGATCAAAAGCAGCACAATAGCTCTGCCTAAGTAAAGAACGAGGTTGCCAAAACGTATTATTCTTTTTCATTTTTTGTTTGTTTGGTTTCTCGGTTTCTTTTAGACCAGGGCACTTCGTATCGAAGGAGTTATAGAAACTTTGAAAAGGGCTCGATTGGAAATCGGAAGGGCTTGTGCCCTTTTTAATAGATGAAAGTGTTGGGAAGGCAACTAACACCCCTTCCACGCCCACCATTTCCCCAAACACATTTAATCAAAGCTTTGAGATACACATTTTGTTCAACAAAGTTGAAAGATCTAGAAATTATGTCTTTGAGGAGGACACTCCCCCCACAGCCCTGAGGGCAAGGGTTGTAAGATATGCCCTGGGGGCATATAATGTTTTTATAGTAGGCGTTGTCGTAGAAACTTCCAAAAAGGGTTCATTCGATTGGAAATTGAAAGGGCTAGTGCCCTTTTAAATTAGTAGAAAATGATTGGAGGGCAACTAGACCCCCTCTCACGCCCACCATTTCTCCAAGCGCATCCTATCAAAATTTTCAGATAGCCATTTTTTTCAATGTAGTTGAAAGCTCTAGAAATAAGGTCTTTGAGAATGACACCCCCCCCCCCCACAACCCTCAGGGCAAGGGTTTTAAAGTTTGCCTTAAGGATATATAAGGTTTTTTTGTAGAAAGCTTTGTTGTAGAAACTTCAAAAAGGGCTCATTCGATAGGAAATTGAAAGGGCTAGTGCCCTTTTTAATAGTCGGAAGTAATGGGAGGGCAACTAACCCCCCTCTGACGCCCACAATTTCCCCAAATAGGCTACATCCAATCAAAATTTTGAGATAGCCTTTTTTCAACGTAGTTGAAAGTTCTGGAAATTATGTTTTTAAGGATGAAAACACCTCCTCCCCCCCACAGCCTCCAGGGCGAGGGTTGTAAGTTATGCCCTGAGGGCATATAAGATTTGTATAGACATCGTTGTTGTAGAAACTTCAAAAAGGGCTCATTCGATTGGAAATTGAAAGCGCTAATGTGCTTTTTGAAAGTCAAAAGTGATTGAAGGGGAACTAACCCCCCTCTCACACCCACCATTTCAACGTAGTTTAAAGGTCTGGAAATTATGTCTTAGAGGATGACCACTCTCCCCCCGCCCCCCCCCACCCTCAGGACAAGGATCGTAAGTTATGCCCTTGCGGCGCAGAAGCTTCAAAAACGGCTCATTCGATTAGACATTGGGAGGACTAGTTTCTTTCTTATTAGTCGAAAGTGATCAGAGGGCAAATGTCCCCGCCCACGTCCATAATTTCCCCAAATACTTCCAATTAAAATTTTGAGATAGCCATTTTGTTCAACGTATTTGAAAGGTCTGAAAGTTATGTCTTTGAGCATAACAAATCCCCCCAGCCCTCAGGGCAAGGATTGTAAGTTATTGCCGGGGGGGCATGTAAGGTTTTATAGAAAGCATGGTCATAAAAACTTAGGAGGGGGCTCATTGGATTGGTAATGAGACGATCTAGTGCTCTTTTTAAGAATCGAAGTGATCGGAGGGAAGTTAACTCCCGCCCCCCCCCCTCCCACACACACATCGTATTATTCCGAAATGCATCTAATAGAAATTTTTAGATAGCCATTCTATTCAAAATAGTCTAAATATCATATAACAAGGCTTTTGGGATTGAAAGAAACCCCAAAGATTAGGGGCAAGGGTTGTAAGTTATGCCCAGGGGGTATTTATAGTTTTTATGGAAGGGGTGAGTAGTAATCAAGGTTATACTTTGCCGCCTTTATGTTCCATCCTGTGTTATTTGCGGCCTTTACGTTCCCTGGCACCTTTCCATGGCAGATTACCAGACTGAATATTGCTACTGTTGTCAATTGGGTATGGAACTATACAAAATCTACCAGACAAGTTTCCGGGCCAACCAGACATGTTTCTGGGCCAAGCAGACAAGTTTCTGGGTCAACTATAAGTTTCTGGGCCTTTACGTTCCATGGCTCCTTTCCAGAGCATGTACCTATGGATTTGGGGCCTTTACGTTCCTTCCTTTGCCATTTGGGGTCTTTTATGTTCCTTCCTGTGTTATTTGCTTGAAGCTATAGGAATCTCTATGTTATTTGCGTGAGCCTCTACACCTTTTCAAAGAGAGTGAGTATAACTTGATTGGTGATTGGGATTTGAATAAAAGGAACAGTTTTCTTTACAATTCATATTAGTAAGATAATTGAATTCAAAGAGAATAGTTAATTTGAGAACATGTTAGTAGAGAAAAAATGAGTGGTGCATTTAAATTATTGGAGATTAATGATGGAGCTGACAACAGCAGCAACGATATACGAGTACCCAATGTGGCTGTGTAAATAACCGCTGGCTGTGGACTATGTCTTGAATGGGACACTATGTATGCAAGATACGTGATATCATTAAGCAAATTTAAACAGGAGGAGCAGCTATGTTTTGCTGGAAAATTGAATATTCTCCATATAAATAAACTACGGTCAGCATTAGATGTCCCATCGAAATATATTGATGAGAATAAAATGCATGAATCTTTATTATTGTGATTATGATCAATAAAATTGTTTCTAAATCAATGGTATTTTTTTCTTCCTATAGTAGACTAGCGTATATTTTTTTAGAGTAGAAAACATTATGGTTAGTCTGAAGTTGGTTGTGAGAGGGTTAGGACTCTAAAAAATGGATAGATTCGAGAAAGAGCGAATCATGGGGAATTTAGTTCTTATGGAAAAACGTTCGATTCTACATGACAATTTTCTAGAGCTGTCTATTCAAAGGAAGACATTTTCTCGGGGGATGCTTGTCGATATAATGAAAACTGATTCTCCATCATTAGACTATTGCATGAAGCTTCTACATCGTGGTCCAAATGCATTTACACAATTTACTTATATATTGATCACAACACGACAAAATAATATTGTGGATATGCTTTTAAACATTAGTTTAGAAATCTAGGACTTTTTTTCATGAGAAAGATGGTGCTAAAAGATGATTTACTCCTCTCTCTCTCTATCTCAGACAAATTTTTGGTGTTGCTAGCTCAATTTCATTGTGACAGTGAGAGTGTCTACACATGACATAATGTTCGACACATGTCCGTTATGAATGTACACAATGGGTAGCTGGTCATCATGTGAGAATTGCACAATGATTGATGAGTATGATGAAAAGTGTAGATATGCAACCCGTGTAAATTGCATAGTGGATATACTGTACAAATTGAAGATTGTAATTCCTGTCTTGAAGAGGTGTGTGACTCTCATCCTAGAGGCCACCTATGCTACAATTGTCATTATGATAAATGTAATCAGTGGGAAAACACATATTCAGGTATGATTGGAAAGAATCCTGACCGTGATTTTAGTTTATTGCTACGAGATTGGTATCGTCGTGGTTTTAGATTTTTCTGGGAGGAGGAACCGGGTAAACTATTCAACTGTTTGAAAAACAAAAGAATATGTTTTATAAGTAATCGGTGTGAAGACAATGGGTGTTATGCTTATAATCCCACTGATTTTTATTTGGCTGTGACGGAATGTGATTCGACACTTGAGGACACTGTTTGTGAAAGTGCTTCAAATAAGCAAATTGAAACAAGTGAATTCTATAGAATGAATGAGAATAGTATCATTGACTATACAAAGAGATATGACAAGCGTGAAGTCAAACTCAACTTTAGAAAATGTGACCCTGGCATTGCAGTACATCAGGGTCAGTACACTGTGAATTCAGATAATCTACCAGGACTAGTTACTGTCGACAAATATCTAGTAGTGGATGAAATCTAAAGAGTAGAAAAGTCGTTTTATCATGTATATAAATTTTTAGTTTTTATTAAGAAACAATTTCACATACATTTTTAGAACATTTTATTCTTAGGGCACTAAAACCAATATTAAATACACTTGTAAGTATATTCTCCACTAGAAAGTCGTTCAATCGAGTCAAGTCAATGTAGATGTTGAGAAACTGCTTGTTGGTGTAGCCACGACATCTGGACATGAAAAAGAGTAGTGCATGAAAGCCACATGTCTTATTCTTTAAATACTATACTTTTCGTTGATTTTGAATAATAGTTTTTCAACTGCTTTCAATAAAGATGCAGATGTATGGAGCGTAGAACTTATACGACAGGCCAAGAGGATCAAAATATTCAATATTCCTCGCTGTTTGCAAGATGCATAGCCAATGGCCGGTATTCAAAGTCGATGGACTGCTATTAACAATGATTAGGTATTGTTAAAACTTGGAATTTTTTCAAAGAAGTCCGATGTTATACAATAGGAGTTGTACTTAGAAATTTATGGATACATACTAAATAAGTGTATAATTTGGTTCGTTTTCACGGTGCTAGGTCTAATATAAAAATGAGGGCCGGCGTGTAATCACAACATGTATCATAGTGAAGCAATAATATTATCGGGTTGGTGTAGTTCAAAGCATTAGTAAATGTAAACTCTAAAAGTACATTCCCTGTTTGTACTATACTCGTATGTTTAGTCCCTGACAAGTCCAAAATAACTACCCGATGATTTTTGAAAATACTGATTCGATTATTCAATTTTCAAATAGTTGAGAATAATGATAAAGGGATTGCATAGTCAACTCCTACAGAGTTCTATAGGATTTTTTGTCAAATGATAGTGTACAGAGGAATACCATTCACTTTGCACACAAGGCTAGATAGACCGAAAAAATTAAAATCATGGGGGGATTCAGTCCAGGATCCAACGGCACTGCCACTCTTCACAAAGGTCAAAGCCAATTTTGATGGGATTTCTCCATTGTTAAATGATGAATCGCTATAGCTACAAGAGCCGGTGGCAATGTGAAGTTGACTGGTGATTGTATGGGGGACAAGAAGTTCAGTGTTGTTACCATTGTCTCCTATCTTTTCCACTGCATATGCAACAGAGCTCATAACATGTTGTTTTCGGTCGTGGAAAATTGCCGATGTGATGACATTTGCATCGGGTGCTGCAGGAAGTGTTTTTCTCACGATGAAATTTAATGGGGCCAGCAGTAACATTATGTCAATCTTGACATTGAGGGGTAACCATTGGGATATATTGAATATCTCATGATTTAATTTTCCAACCAGATGATACTTCTGGGTCACTGCAGTAGTCAACTCACCGTCAGTATCAACACCTGATCGATATTCATAGCCCAATGATTGTCCTCTCAACTCCTTGTAGACCTTTGGCGTCATCATCATAAATTGTATGTAGCTTGCATAGTTTGATAAATTATTGCTAGTGCTCATCAATGTTTAATTAATAAATAAATTAATTTGTTTGAATAGGTTATGTAGAATACAGTTTTCATATGAGAGACCATCGCCGACATTTGGAATTGTATTATCTTACTTTTTCTTCACCACAATATTTAAATCAATAAATGTTTACGACAAATCAATGTAATAGTCTTCATTGGAAAATATTTGAAAGTGTATATTTTCCGAGTGGGGTTGTTGAGGGTGAAATTGTTCATAGTATCCACACTTGACACTGACACCAACATTTTCAGCATTGAATAGATTCAATGAGGAATTGATTGATGAATATGATTCCTTTTGGGGGAGATAAGTCATTTTAAGAGAAGAAATCCTTCTTTGATCTAACAGTCTCCTTCTTTATCTTCTTCTTCTGCTTATTGCTCTTCCTTGTTTTATTCCTCAAAGTCCTTGTTGATGTTCTTCGCTTCCCGCCTGGGTGGAGACTGATGAGTGAATGACGTAAAAGCATCCTTTTCAATCCCTCTCCATTCTGTCGAGATTTTAGTTGCTCACCAACAGCTTTGCTGTAGATCTAATATTTTCCTTAAGACTCTCCTTGAAAGTCTTGCCCGACCCCCAGTCCTGTAGTGTGGAGGCAGCAAAATTCGATGCAGCAGGTACAAGATATTTTCTGGCAAGGGGTAGTGCAGAACGAAATAGCCTAGCAAACCAGCTACCAAGACAATAGCCAGACATTGTAGTACGCCCCTTGTAGTAGTCCAATCCATTGCCTATTTGACGTGGACTCAAAGCACCAACATAGCAATCGATATCGGGGCAGACAAATGTAATTCTCCTATTGTTCATTTTAGGTGATTGTGCTGTCGTTGACAATGGGTCGAAAATGACATGTAATCACTGTTAAGCCTTTTGTTATTGCTAGAGGATCACCTAATTCACTTCTTAGTGTTAACTGACAGAGTTCCAAATACGAATTGTTTACAGTATCATACTGAAGATGCTTTATATTATAAGGATGAACAAGTTCATGAGATGTTTTTCGTTCAAGAACAAGTAGGAGGGGTACATTTGAATTACAGACTCTTGATGCTTTCGCAAAGGATCCATAGAGAAATATGCAAGAGTCCGAGGCGCAGCCAGGCGGATAATCAGCAAAAATAACTTGATTCATCCCGTAAACGGTGCCAGCATTTTCCCCATTGATCATATTCTGTTTAAAGCCAAGAACTTCTCTCAGATTATCATTGAGAATAATTATTTTAGTGTCAACAGGTGAGATAATGTAAATCTTATCAAGTTAAAATGAATAATAAAAATAGAATGTACTATTCCTATGATATGAGATTTTTCTATCGATTGTACAAAACTAATCTGTCATATTATCGTATTCGATATATTTCAATTTGTCAGTTCGATATTTACTAGATTTAAGCGCTTCAACACATTCATAGTCGACAAACCTCAACCCATTCATAGTCCAATCGAGTGGTATAACTTTTATATCAGACACACGATACTTTCTCAGGATGTCATAGGTATTTTTGAGAATACAGTCGACAAGAGCCACTTCATATGCACCGTCAAATTTGATGGCGGGGGAGAGTTTTGTCCAAAAATCACTTGTTGTATTCAAATAGTTGTAGAGAGAATCGGAAACGTTGAACAAGAATGTTACATATAAATCATTTGGCATTGTCAATATCTTCAACACCGATCCAATAATCAAAATCAGAGTTGTATCTTAGCAACCAAACAAGTAGCTGTTTATTACCCCTGCGAGTACGTGTATTTAATATCTTTTCAATTGGATAGATTTCGCTATTGTTTTTAGCCTTTTGTAGTTCATAGTCATAAAAGCCACCAAAAGTCTTGTCAGCTTGGGTATCATACAGACAATAAGTCACGGGTTTAATTTCACGGGTTTTTGCCACTTTAAAAGTTCGGTGGACAACCAGTAAGTTTCCTTTTGAAAAACATTATCTTTTCTATTAATTCGAACAGTCTCACCATCATTGAATTCATTTATATTTTTGACAATCGTTTCATTGGAATACTGTTTAAGAAAGGTGTCAATTGTATCATGATCAGAATGGTGAACTTCCGTTGGCGTAGAGTTGGACAATGATTGATGAGGTCTTAGAATATAAATTAGCATGATTTTATCTAGATCATGAAAAAAAGCAGATGTATTTTTCAATGTACAATATCTTGAAATTAAAAGTCGAATAGTTCTTATCAATCGTTCAGCCAATGCAGCCTTTATAGGACTGTGACTATGATAGAGCAGTGTACTATATTTCTCTAGTACTTTTGCAACATGGGGATTAACAAATTCACTACTGCGATCTGTTTCAATTTTTTTATATGAATCCTGTTCGAGAATACTTTCAATGGCCTGAGCAACTTCAACGCCTCTCTTTGACCGCAATGGAATTGCATATACATAGTGACTAAAAACATGGATTGCAAGTAGAATATACTTGTACGGTGTATTGTGACGTCTTTGAAGCTCGTCTAGAGTCAGGATATCTGCTTGCATTACATGCAATGGGTAAAAGGCTTTAGTTTTTTGATATTGATTAGCATTAGCTTTATGACTTCTGTACAGAGTGTAAGTTGATTAATTCTGTAGGTAGTACTTCACACTTTTAGTGCGAATAACAGTAACTTTTGAAGTAGGAGTTGGTGAAATTAAATTCCCCATTTCACACATATCTTCATAAGAACTTTTCATAACTTAAAACATTTTTAACGTAAACACGATGTGTAATGTTCGCTACCCTCTTGTATACTGGATGGTGATGGTGAAGGTAATGGTGACGTTGACTTGATGCGTCTTCGCTTTTGTCTAGCTATCACCGGTATGCTAGTATTTTCCCAAATTGATTTAAAATCTTCATCTTCTTCAAGTTTCGATTTTAATGGTGTCAATTTTGATGATGTTGATGATAATGTATGTTCATTTAATTTTTTTAGAATTTTTCTATTGCTAATAAGACTTTGGGGGAAGTTTAATGTATTTAAAAAGTTGTATAGATGAGTTTCACATGAAAATAGTCCTTTACGATTTGTAACCATATCGTTCATTAAATCAAGTAAATTATAGCTCTTGACCTGAATTATAATCCCTTCCCCTTTGCTCTCAACTTGAATACGATCTTGACCACTTTCCATGATAAAAGCGAGGAGTCGTGTAATTTTTTCAAGAAATTAGTGGGGCATTAGATTTCCAATTTTCAATACAATTTTATCCAATTCCTCCTTCTTTAATTGTGTTCCAGCAGCAGCAGCAGACTCTTGAGAAGATGATTCTTTTTTTTTGGATCAATACCAGCAGCAGCAGCAGTGGGTTTCGATCGATAGGACCTGTGTTTGTCCACTCGGCGAAGTGCATCTTGAAGTAAAAGCAGTTTTTTATCGTTTTCAATATTTTCATTGTCAAGGAATTTACTCAGATTGTTCTCAAAGTGTTCCACGGGTGAGAGAGCGAGTTTTATTGGAGTCAATTTATAGGGTTTTGCCATCTAGAGAAAACTGTTTAAAAGTCCTGCAATTATTGGCAGTAAAAGTTTGAAAAAGCTACCACCCGCCTGAAGAAGTCGTTTCCTTTTAAAATTAATTACTTTATTTTTATAGGACCAATTAAGTAAAAATGAAACAAGTTTCTTTTCCAGTTTATTAAAAAATTAATGTATTTTAAAAATAACCACTGTAAAAATAAAAAAAAGTCAAGATATTGTATTAATAAAGTCATTGTCAATTCCATGCTTGAGTATTGCTTTCCTAAGTGGAAGTTTTGAACTGCTTAGAACTGAAACTGAATGTGTATTTTGATGTAGTTTCTTCAGTGTCATGATAGCGACTAATAGGTCTTTTTAGTGTTCACAAGGAGATATACTGTAATTTCATTGTTGAAAATATCTGTGACTACACGCAGATCCTCGGGTGTATTTTGATTAAGATCCAATAGGATATAACCGTGGGTTTTATTAGTTGCCTGATTGTATGCTGAGAGCAGAAATTTAGGGGCACCTCGATAGATTTGTTTATTGAGGATTATTAGCGAGCTAGAATCACAAACAACTCTGTAGATGATATAGTAGGTGCAGTTCAAAGCAAGTGTTCGCATACATTTGCTCTGATGAAAGAGATTGTGTAGAACCAGAGTAACGGAAATCTGTTCATGATGAGAGCGAATAGTGAACAATTGTAGCATTTCCTGAGACCATTGTTTAATAGATTCAGCCAGATCATCCATAGTAAACCAAGATTTGGATTCAATAATCCTAAAAAATTCACGTCTCGGTATGAATTGTATTTGCACCAGACCCGTGGTGACAGCACTTGTTTTTATTTTGTCGTATGATCCCTTCAATATACTATAACAATAGTAGATTTATTTCAGCTTTTCCACAAACATTTTATCGCAATTTTTTATTATTTTAGTTAAGAGTGCTGTTTTGCCCGACATAGAGGGTCCACACAGAAACGATCTAAATAATGATTTCAATTGATACATATTCCCCTTCAACAGGTCACCTGGACAACTACCTGTAGAGCATGATTGTCTAATGACTAAATAATTTTCCCTGCTACTCTTTTCAAGAAGAAGAAGAAGACGAATGAAGAATAACATTTTCTTTTATTATATGAATAGAAAAAAAAAGTAACAATACTTAAAAAAAGCACATTAAACATGAAAAAATACACTTCTTTTCAAATTTATTTATAATAAAAAATACAACATTTATATAGGCACACAGAGAAAAACACTTAAATAAATTCACTTTTTTTTGTTTATTTATAGAGAAAAAATAAAACATTAGATTAAAGCACTTGGAAAAAAAATATCACTTTTTTTTGAATGAAACATTTACAAAAAAAATCTGCTCTAAGTAAAAAAAAAAGATAACTTTGATAGTGGCGGTGCAACCCCCGCCGGCGGCCCCCCCCCGGGTCGCGAGGCCCCCCCCCAAAGGTTTTAGGAAATAATTTACAGGACTTTATTCAAACCGAGACTTTCCCTATGGATAACACATTCGGCCCGGTCTGAAGTTAAATATTGACCAAGGGGGAGGGTGGTCACACCGTCTTGACAAACATAGACCTTGTCGGAGATGGTACTCATGGCAGTTTTTCTACATTTACAGTAAAGTTTCTGTAGTTGAGAGAACGAATTGCCAGCAATTTGGCTCATGGAATTGTATTTTGAACAATACAATTCCTATAAATGTCCATGTCGAAATTCTTATCCACATAGCGCGTGGGTACTCCGTTGCAACGTTTCTTGATTTCCTACTCGTGTGGCTCTATCAAGTAAACCTTCGGATTTAAGAACACACCAAGAGAAGTTATGTCTCGTCACGTTTCTGATTTACAAAGTAAAATCTGATTTGGTATCCTACATTTTACTAGCTCTGGATAAAGAGCACCCTCATTAGTATAATCCATCCATGAGCTGATAATTTTACCGTGCGTCAAATCATAAATTAGATTTGTGGTTTTTTCTTTTAAGAGTAGAGAATCCCTGTCCCCTTAACAGACCTCTACTTCCCCTTGTCCAACCACTATACCCGAGGCTTATTGACGTACAATTTCAACATTAGCTGCTTTGGGATATCCAAAATGGCGCTGCTTGAAGCTAAATTTTTATTCAGGACACTGCTGATTTTTTCTATTCAATCGTACCATGTCTGGGCCAATGTTTGTAAAGGAAGTATAATTTGGATCGGTAATAATTCGAGCACATTGTTCGGGATCGGTCACGAAGTCACAACGATTCCTATTGCGAAAACTCGCACACATTTTGCCGAAAGCCGAGTTCAAAATAAGTTTATAAATTTCTTTTTCTGCTTTCGTCTGCGCTGCAGAAAGTTTGTTGACAAAACTGTCAACAAACGTTTTCAGATAGGATTTTTGACTAAACTGGAGTGCTCTGTGAACAATTGTAACGTATAAATCGTTGTTGCGCATCCATTTTTAAGATATACGATGTAAAACAATGTTTTTTTCGGCAGAAGATCAGCAATAAGTTTTTGTTTTGAATGTGACAAATGCAATCTATCCACCTCGACTAAACGCCTATTGTGAGGACTCAAAGATTCCTTAGTCACAGGTCTATTGATGCACGGGAAAACAAAATCCTTTACTGAATCGTGAAGTTCGACTGGTATCTCCCCATCAATTTCAAAAACCATCCAACCGGTCCATTCTTCTCAACACTGTCAATGTTGGGGAAATGGGGAGCTTGAGGGTCATTGAGCCATTTAAAGTCACCGCAAGGTAGCGCATAATGGGACATGGCCGAGGGGTAGAGAGAATTCATATCAAGGAAAACTGCATCCAATTTTGTCCCTGTCTTCTCTCTAGTTGGATTAGTGTCCAAGATATAATCCCCGTGAAAAACATATCCACCCTTCATTGATCTTTCGATGAAAAAAGGCTGATCAATTTCTGTGATTAGCCCAATTTTTTCCCCACTAATTCTTAGAACGAGGTCCATCACTAGATAAGGAGATGAAAAATAATAGCCCAAATCAAGATTAAATTCCACATAGAATTTGTCTGTATTTTTGAATAAAATGTCTGAGAAGTGCATCATTTCATTTGAAAAATACAGCTTGTAGAATTGAAAGCCTTTTTTAAGCTCTTTTTTAGCCAACACTTTTTTAGATCAACTGCGGTCCTCAAGAGTAAACCAACGGTTATGTAGACTGTCGTAAAATGATTCAATTGAAGGAATAGTTTCCTCGGCGGATCTCGACATGGAACAATAATAGTCATATGGATATATGCCCTTGACCGTCAACAAATCATATAAATCATTTGGAAATTGTTGCTTGAGAAGGGGGAAAGCATTGCAACCGTCATCGTTTTTCTGCACTTGAATTAATTCGCTCAATGATTTAGGGAAAAAACTGTAGGAATCTAACAAGCGAATTTTATTCGTGTACTCAACGTCGGCTTCAACAAATTTCCACATAAATTCCAAAACAAGCAACTCTTCCGATGATTTAGGTATGATTTTGTACGTAAAGCTGTCTATCACCCATGCATCATCATCTACTGTTCCATCTCTTTGAAGATGAGCCAATGCTGGTAGCACATACTTCAGATCGTAGTTAGAGTTGAGTATAAAAACCGGAAGAAAAAGTTGTTGTTTAATTTTTAAATTACATGAATTGTGAGCCCACCCCCGAAAGTTACTTTTTCCCGTTGAATTGGGATCAATAAGGTGGTCGTGATCCTGCACCGCGTCTTTTGGGGCAAGAGCACCCCTACAAACCCAGCAAATCTTCCCCTTTTCTAATGACAGTTGCTCTTTATCTGATAATGTCATTGGGTAGTTAGTGTGACGCAATCGTGAAATTGCGGCGTTTACTGTTTTTATTAAAGATACCAATAGATTTTCCATACTACCCTCCTCATCCATAGCCAAAAAACTCTTCCAACTGCATTTTATAGTTGGAATCGCAACCGGCATGTGTTTCGGAACACGCAACTAGTTTGTGTTCCTTGACTATATTTGGCCTTGACGGGTCTGATACCTCCACCAGTCTTGATTCACAACCCAAAGACAATTTATCAACTTGTAGCAGGGATTTTTGAAAAGTTTTAAATTGTAAATTATCTTTGCCTTCTGTCAGCATTTCAATTCGTTAATACCTATGAAGTTTGCAATGGCTCATGTGGCCTAAGACTGTTTGTTAATGTCGAAATGGGGAAAGACACACGTAGCAATAGAAACGCTCTCCTTTCTTCACACCTTTGGATAAGAGTTGACTTATTGCAGTAACGGGGAAAAAATGGCCATAGGAATTTACATCTTTGGGAGGTTCGTAAATAATCCATACCCAATTTTTAACATTTTCCACCATCGGTGTCCTCACTGAATAAAAAACTCCTTTTTATTTGTTTTTTTCCCCCATCTACAAATTCAGTGTCGTACTGGAGAACAAAAACCCCCCCCCCCACAATTTCAATTGATTTATAGAATATTCTTATTTATTTCAATGACACCGGATACTTACCCACTAAACAATCAAAATTTACTTTAGGGAAATTTTTTCCACCGTTACGTGCAAGTTCGTCGAGATTTTTCATTGATGACTTATTATATAATGTTTTATGGGCTGCTGCTAAAAATGCGTATTTAAAGCATTGCAGCCCTGTGTCAAATCTGAAACTCTTAATCCCTCCTGTAGCCGACAAATCTGGGGGGCATTTAAGTTTTGGATTATCCGATCCCTTTAAAATAAAGTTTTTTTTTTAAATCTACTGAGATTCAGGTCCATGCGTTGAATGTATTAAATTGTGGACCCCCTTCCTCTCTCATTTAACGTGTCCAAAGTTGAAATCAATTGATTCACCCGGCTGAAAAAGTTGTCTTCAAATTCATTTAGACCTGGGTAAAAAGTCTGGTTACCAGTTGAAAAATGAAAACAAAAAATATCCCCAGATGTTCCCTTTTGTAAATAAACTTTTTGATTCGCTGATGCTTTAACCCCCTTCTTGACCCCCCCATGTTCGAATCCGAATCTCTACTTTCACTCGATTTCTGTCAATATAGCTATGGAGTACAGTCACAGGGTCAGTTAAAATAATGCTCCCGTCAATCCCTATTTCCACGGGAGGGTTAAAATCTACCCTATATGTTTATATGTGACTTAGAGCAGACTCTAACACATAAAATTCACGTAATTCCGAGGACATAGCACTATTTTCATGTCCTGCGCCTATTTGTACAGGACTCAATTCACTAATAGTAAAGTTGTGATCAAAAATGTCCCCGGAAGAATTAGGTCCAACAATTTGCATTGTTGTATCATTAAGCGAAATGGTGGAGGGTGACTTAGAAGTGTCAATACCTCCAGTCTGTTCAACTGCAGTGGTTGGAGATTGTAAGAGGTCCCCTAGTACATATTCCAAGGTGTTTGGGGACAATTGATCAAGCCAGCCTGCATTGTCTTACGACCTAATTTTTTTACGAGGACCCGGTTCAGTTGCACTAGTAACATCGCCTAAATATTCATGCATAAATCTATCTACCCAGTCTGGATCCTCTATCATATCAATATCACAAGTTAAATCGTTTAGGCTAGCTATGTCCCCAAAAAAACATCGTTAAGAAAACCCCTTGCCATTCCATATTATCTACAACTAATGTAGGTTCTTCTCTGAACTCCATTGGCGGTGATAGTATTGGTCCTGTAAATTCAGTTGTTTCATCATTCAATGGCAGTGCTATTTCATTAATCTGTAGAAAAAAGATTTTATTTTCTATGTGAAATAAGCATTATTTCATAAAGTTGAAAAAATCATGTTCATTTTAGTTGTATGTTTACTTGAATGAGGGCTGGATGGTCCTATTTAGAGCCCCGGGGGGGATCTTTGGGGATCTGGAGCTTCCTTTGGGGTAGGAGGATCGGAGCCCTTTCGAGTTGGGGATAGAGGATTTCACAACACTGTTCAAATAGAACTTGTGTATTATAACGACCCTAGAGTTTCAGCCTCAAATCCTTTTCGAAAACATATTCTAAAATCATCTTTTAAAATGTCTCTAACTGTCTCGCCGAAATGTTCAAAACGGTTTCGTCCAAATAATGTTTTTTGATAACACTGCGTTGTCACATTTTAAATTATTAAGAATCCTTTTTCCTGTGTTAATATCTCTCTTCATCTAAGATAAAAACATCCGGTTATTTGAAACTTTGTAACGAGCGATTAAAATGCAAATTATACCTGTCAGATTAACATTAAGCCTTCCCGATCGCTTATTTTGATAAAGGATTAAATACTCACAAAGCTAAGTGCAAAAACATATCTTAGTTTAAGAACGTTTGTTCAACCATCAACTGTGAATAGTGATTTGTTTATATAGAGTTTGTTTAATGAAATAATGGATTTTTGCATTAGAAAATATCTTGCTTAAAAGAGAAATTAGAGGTAAGGTTTTATAAATCTATAGAAAAGTAGGATAAGCTATTTGCTACTTCTGTGTTATAACCACTCTTTTATATACTGCTAATTTGGTTAATGGTAATGAATGAAAATGAAATAGGATTATTATAGAATAGTTTAGAAACAAATTTAAGTTTTACTCATCAAAAGTTACGCGCTTGAGAAAATTTGCCTTATTTTTGAAAATACGGAAAGAAAAAAAAATTATATACATTTACAAATTCTGACTGCATTTTACATCTGAAGTCCCTGGCAAAGCATGAAGAGGAGTGTCCTCCCAATCTTGACCAGATGAGACTGAAGCAGTATATGAAAGCATCCATTCCCTCTTGAATTTCCTGCAAGGTTGCATAAAAGTTTGTGTAGAGCTGGCACTTTGCTTGATTACTCCTGTTTCAGCGTTGTCGTGGGCTTCATTCAATTTTGCACGTTTTTGCTGCGATGATTGATCAACGGCATTCTAAAATATAAAAATCATTTTCAGTTTTCAAACTATTTAGCTTACGGGAGGGTACTACCCCTTTAATATCAAACCCCCAAAAGTTGAAAAAATGACGCAAGCAGTTAACCTGGACTAAATAAATCATTGTAAACGAAGAACTTTTTTCTCCTTCCATATCAACAATTAAAGTGCCCAGTTCTTAACAATTACACTACCCAGCTCAAGCATATTTCTTAATTTAATTCAGAAATCAATTTTTAAAAAGCCACTTAATGACTAGACAAAAATAGATATTTTTTTTATTATTATAGCTAAACTTATCGACCATTTTTTTAATTTTCAGCTAATTGCTTTTTAAAAGAGATAAGAACACTGTTAAAAAAAAAGCGTAAGTAACGAAGGTAAAAGGGAATTCTTCCCTAACTTAATGACGAGAGAAAAAAATAGATTTTTTTGTATCATAGCGAAACTGACCGAACCTGTTTTGAATTTTTATTTAAATGCTTTTTAAAAGTGATAAAAACCGATTGAAAAAAAGCGTAATAAATGATTGTAAAAGGAAATTATAAATGAACTTAATGGAGAGACAAAAAATATATTTCGTTTTATTAGATTGAAACTGACTGACACTCTTTTGAATATTTAGAAAAATGCTTTTTAAAAGAGCTAACAACACGGTGAAAAAAAGCGTAAGTAAGGAAGGTAAAAGGAAATTCTTCCCTAACTTAATGACGAGACAAAAAAAAAAGATTTCTTTTTGTTATAGATAAACGGTCCGATCCTGTTTTGAATATTTATTGAAATGGTTTTTAAAAAAGCTAACAACAAAGTTAAAAAAAAGCGTAAGTAAGGAAGGTAAAGGAAATTCTTCCTTAACTTAATGACGGGACAAAAAAAAATAGGTTTCTTTTCATTATAATAATGAGAAACTTTTACTCACCAGAAGTCGCTTAGAATATTCCATATCTATGTAAATGATTGCAAAAATATTGATACTGCTAGAATGAATGAACTATTCAAACTGTAAAAAATTCTAATCTGAAACTTGAATATATACAAAAAATAATTGATATATATTGGCAGCTAAACAAGACGTACCGGTTTTCTATAGCACAGGAAGGAACGTAAAGGCCCCAAATCCATAGGTACATGCTCTGGAAAGGTGCCATGGAACGTAAAGGCCCAGAAACTTATAGTTGACCCAGAAACTTGTCTGCTTGGCCCAGAAACATGTCTGGTTGGCCCGGAAACTTGTCTGGTAGGTTTTGTATAATTCCATATTCAATTGACAACAATAGCAATAATCAGTCTGGTAATCTGCCATGGAAAGGTGCCAGGGAACGTAAAGGCCGCAAATAACACAGGATGGAACATAAAGGCGGCAAAGTATAACCTTGATTACTACTGGGGTGGTTGTTTAACTTTAGAAGAGGCTCAGTCTTTTTCCCTGAAAAAGACTATGCCAATATAAAACGAACAGAAATTAATTGAAAAAACTTTTTCCACAAAATAAGTTTTTCAAAAAAAGTAAAGAACTCCATTAAACCAAAATGAACAAAAATAGAATCAAGTAATCTACCAAGCTTACAATTACCACAAATCAGTATCAATAAATAGCCTAAATAAAACCCAAAACCCACAGAAATTAAAATAAATAACAGAGTCAAACTCAAAACGAGCAGAAATTAGTACGAGTTGGGTTCAAACCCTATGCTTTCTAAAAGCCGGAATATAATTTGTTCTTTAATGAAAAAATTCTTTTAAATGTTTTCATTTTATAACTTTCAGAAATCAAAAATTAATTGAGATTTTAATGAATGAATATCAGCATATGTGTATTAAACTGACAATGCACATTTTTTTCAGTAAATTCATTGAATTTTTTCAGTTAAGTACAAGTTATATTCTGGCTATGAGAAAGCATAAGGTTTTAGAACCCTACAGGTAGGGTTTTAGAACCCTACCTGTTAATTTCTGCTCATTTTGAATTTGACTCTGTTATTTGTTTTAATTTCTGTCTGTTTCGGGTTTCATTTATTTATTGATCCTGCATTGTGGTAGTTGTAAGCTTGGTAGATTATTTGATTCTATTTTTTTCATTTTTGGTTTAATGGAGCTCTTTACTTTTTTTTGAAATACCTATTCTGTGGAGAGTTTTTTTTTATTAATTTACAAACAAACACACAAATAAACAATACTTACAATCCTGCCCGTCCCAAAAGTACTTTGCCACAGGGAATTTCAAGAAGCAAGGCAGAGTTTATCTCTTGTCTCGGCATTAGCATTTTCCCCAGTCACGATTCTGCGCTCTTTCGCCAATTTCTTTTCCCACATCCCGCAAGACGTATTGGAAGTGGGCATTTTAAAATACCCTGGGCTTCCTGTATTTTTCTTATCTGTTCTACGTGTTCTGTTTCCCTGTCTCTTAATATCTTAATTTCAAAAGAAAATTGAGCACTTTAAAAACTCTTCTTCACCTCAGTCTTGATGTGCAAGGTACCAATTTGCTTGTAGATAACTTAAAACTGGATACCCTAAGAGGCCACTTCTATGGGTGATATAAACATACCCAGAGTACTTCACTTGTTTTTATTAGAATATTTTAACGCCCATGTCAATAAAAATAGGGAGAGGTGGGATCCTAGCCTAAGTAAATTTGGCGTAGAAAAAGAAAACAGTAATGGCTACAGACTGCTGCAATTTTGAAGGTATATAATAAATCTTGTTATATCAAATACAGTATTTGGTCATAAAATGGTCCATAAGTGAACATGGTATTCATATGATGGTAAGACAGCTAACCTTATTTATTATGTTATTGTAGACCGAAGAATGGCAAGATCAATACAAGATACTAGAGCATAAAGGAGTGCTGTTATTGATGTTTAAAGTAAACATCACCATCTAGTAGTGTCTAGGGTTAACTTAAAGCTGAGATTTCAGAAGGATAACTACCTCCCGGGAAATTATGACGTTAGTACACTCCAAGATAAGAATTTGAGAGAAACTTTCCAGGAACAGTTGAATACCAAACTCGAGAGCATTGACAATAAAAAAAGATGGGTTGAATAGGATTTTAGGAAAATGACTTGTGAAGTTGCTGATGGTGTCTTAGAGAAGAAAGGCAGGAACGAGGCTATTAATATTACTGAAAAGGCTTAATGTTTAATAGATAGAAGAAAGGGCTTATATAAGAATTATCTGAGTGATAGATCATATGAACATAAGAGGAATGTAAAGAAAGTGGAGAAAACATTCATGTTAATAAATTAAGAGGGAGTAGTCAATCTGGACTTGTCCCAGTCATAGGCAACGCAATAGCGCTTGTTTAAGTAAAGAACGATGTTGGCACAATGTATTATTTATTTTTGGTTTGTTTTAGACCAGGGCACTTTTTATTGAAGGAGTTGTCGCAGAAACTTCGAAAGGAACTCATTCGGTCGAAAATTGCAAGTTCTAGTTCCCTTTTTAGTAGTCGAAAGTGATTGCAAAGTCATTTTGTTCAGCGTAGTTGAAAGGTCCAGTAATTATGTCTGAGGATGGCAACCCCCACACAGCCGTCAGGGCAAGGGCTACTAGTTATATTAGCTGCCCAATGTTAACAAATATGAGGTTTTTATGGAAGTGGTCCTATTAACTTCGGAGGTGGCTCATTCAATTGGAAATCAGAAGTCCTAGTGTCCTTTTTAAGAGTCAAAGGTATGAAAGGGCTCTTATCCCCTTCACGTCCTCTTCTCGCCAAATGCATCCGATAGAAATTTTGAGATATCCATTTTGTGCAAATAGTCTAAAGATCATATAACAAGGCCTTTAGGGTTGAAACAACCCCTTATAACCTGGGGGCAAGGGTTGTAAGTTATGCCCTGAAGGCATACAAGGTTTTTATAGAAAAGGTGGTTGTACAAACTTTAGAGGAGGCTCAATTAATTGGAAATAGAAATTTCTAGCTCCCCTTCTAGAGTGAAAAGTGATGGATGATAACTAGCCCCCCTTCCAACGCCCTCTTTTCCCTAAACACTTCTGACCGAAATTGTGAGACAGTCATTTTGTTAAGAATCATCCAAAGAACATAGAACAAAGCCTTTAGGGTTGACACAACCCACCAGAGCCCTGGGACAAGGGTTGTAAGTTATGCACTGAAAAAAAAAATGCAAATGAATGTGCATTGTCAGTTTAATATAGATGTGCTGATATTTATTCCATAAAGTCTTTATAATTTTCGATTGATGAAAGTTAAAAAGTTGAATTTTTTCAGTACAGTGCAAATTACGTTCTAGTCTTAAGAAGGTATGGGGGTTGTAAGCCCTACTCATGTTAGTTTCGTTAAGTTGTTTTGAGTTTTCTTCGACTATTTATTGCAATTTTTGTTCGTCTTAGGTTTCATTTATTTATTGATTTTGTGGTAGTTTTACGATTGGTAGATTATTCGATTTTATTTCAGCTCACTTTTGGTTTAATGGAGTTCTTCACTTTTCTTTGAAAAACTTATTTTGTGGAACGTTTTTTGAATTAAAAAAAACATAGGAACGGGACCGCAATTAGTGATAAGGAGAGAGTTAAAGATAGTGGGCAGAACATTTTGAGAATATACCTGGATCGAGTTACAGGAAAATAGTGAGAAATGAAAAAACTTTGTGACTGCTTAGATGTGAAGGAAGAATTAGCGACAGTACTAAAAGGATTAAAAAATAATAATGCCCCAGGTGCTAATAGTGAGGTAAATGTACTTAAATATAGTGATTATGAGGTAAAAAATAAGCTACGGAAGATTATGAATTTGATTTTTGAAAAAGGGGAAGAACCTAACGATTTTAGGAAGGATAGAAGACGTGTCGACCAAATTTCCACTCTTAGGTTAATAATTGCGAAGTCCCTGAGTCATCAAACACCTCTAGTCTTCAGTTTTATAGATTATAAGCAAGCGTTGGATTCAGCTGATAGAAAAGCTTTAGCGAAGGTTTTATCCTTGTATGGTATACCAGACAAATACATCAAAGTGATTAGTGCTATGTACGAGAATAACACTGCAGTGGTTAAGGTAGGAAATGAGGTTATTAGCTGGTTTTGTATTAAATCAAGAGTTAAGCAGGGTTGTGTTCTATCCCTATTTATATGAATCATTCTAATAGACTTTGTCTTAAGGAGCACAAGAAAGGCAATGAGAGAACACGGAATCAAAAGGGGAAGAAAAACTTCCCTGGATTTAAATTATGGTGATGATTTAAGCATCCTAGAAGAAAATTTGAGCAAAATGAATAAACTTTTAGAGGTTTTGCAAGTTCAGGGTGCTAGAATAGGTTTTAAAATTAATTTCAAGAAGACTAAGTCGCTATAGGAATAAGTTAAGATGAAAAGGTGACGTTGGGTAACGAAATGATCGATGAAGTGGAAAGCTTCACTTACCTTGTTGGCATTATTATTAAAGACGGTGGAAGCAGTGAAGATGTTAAAAGTAGAGTAGCCAAGGCTCAGGGTGTTTTTTCATAGCTGAAAAAAGTTTGGAAGAATAGGAAGATAAGCCTGCGAGCAAAGATTAGAATATCAGGAGCTACAGTGATCAAATATCCCTCTGAAGCATGGACGCTCCGACAACCGGATGAAAATTTGCTAGATGTTTTCCAGAGAAATTCCCTACGGATTGTTTTGGGTACCCTACTGACTGACCGTGTTTCAAACAGTAGGCTGTACGAAAAGTGTGATTCGATCCCGTTTTCTTGGGCTATAAATACAGACAGGTAAAGATGGCTAGGGGACGTTCTGGGGATAAAGGATGACAGATTGCCAAAGATCGTCCTTTTCAGCAAACTGTTTAAAGTTAAACGGAAAGCAGGTCGTCCGCCGTTGGGGTGGGAGGATGTCCTAAAGAAATATTTGAGGGAAATGGGAACTTACTGGGAGGGAGTAAAGAGGGAGGCTTTGGATAGATTAGGATGGAGTTGAAGCGTGCGTAGCCGTTTAAATTGCAGCTTACCCTATGCTTGTATTTTTGCTTTCTGGTGTGAATTCTGTTTGTGATCGAAATGTTTTTCTTGGGCACCACCGATAGAGATTGATTTAATAGACCATCTAAGAAGAATACACGCCTACTTGTGTCTACTAATGACTCCTACTGAGTTAAGTAAAAGTTACATGAGCATAATTCAGTTATGTCTACTGAGTTAAGACAGGGAACAACTGCTGACAGGTGGCAGTTTGTCAGAAAGAGGAACAGATAGGTTCTTTAATTGTTCGATTATGGGCTTAAGCATAGCATCTCGCACGGTTATGCTTGAAATAGCCAAAATTATACCTGAATATCGTCGGTTGGATATCAAATTTACGTATCTCCAAAAATCACGGATTCAGATTCTCCGTTCAAAGTTACGTATGTTTCCTTTGTCGTAGCTCTCTTGCTTATGTAAGAGTGACATCTATTTGAGAAATTAAAAAACACGTAGGCTATTAGAGGTAGTTTTTCAGTTGGTATCATAGGCAGCGCGCTAGCGCTGCCTAAGTAAAGAACGATGTGTGCACAATGTGTTGTTTTTTTGTTTATTCTCCATACCCGGGCACTTCGTATCGAAGGAGTTGCCGTAGAAAGTTCAAAAAGGACTCATTCGATTGGAAATTGGAGTGGCTAGTGCCCTTTTTAATATTCGAATTTTATTGGAGGGCCACTAGGCCCCCCCCCCCCCGCGCGCATCATCCCCCAAAAAACATCCAAGCAAAATGTTAAGATAGCCATTTTGTTCAGCTTAGTTGATTCCCAGATAGAAAATATCTTTTTGAGGAGTAAACTCCCCTACAACCCTCGGGACTAGGAGTTTAAGATATGCCTTGGGGACATCTGAGGTTTTTATAGAAGTTGTCGTAGAAACTTCAAAAAAGGCTCATTCGATTGGAAATTCAAATGGCTAGTGCCCGTTTTAATAGTCGAAAGTGACTGGAGGGCAATTAGCCCCCCGCCCCCCGCGCCCCTCCTTCCCCCAAACATATCCAAACAAAATTTTAAGATAGCCATTTTGTTCAGCGTAGGTGTTTTCCAGATAGAAAATAAGTTTTTGAGGAGGACACTTCCCTACAACCCTCGGGGCAAGGGTTTTAAGTTATGCCCTGGGGGTATATAAGGTTTTCATAGAAGGCGTTGTCGTAGAAACTTCAAGTAAGGTTAATTCTAGTTGAAATTCAAAAGGCTAGTATCCTTTTCTAATAGTCGAAAGTGAATGGAGGGCAACTAGCCCCCCCCCCCCCCACTCCCATCATTCCCCCAAACACATCCAATCAAAATTTTGAGATAGCCATTTTGTTCAGCGTACTTGATTTCCAGATATAAAATATGTTTTCGAGGAGGACACTCCCCCAAAACCCTCAGGGCATGGGTTTTAAGTTATACCCTGGGGGTATATAAGGCTTTTATAGAAGGCGTTGTCGTAGAAACTTCAAAACAGGCTCATTCGATTTGAAATTCAAAGGGCTAGTACTCTTTTTAATAGTCGAAAGTGATAGAAGGGCAACTATCCCCCCACACCCCGCATTACCCCAAACATATCCCATCAAAACATTGAGATAGCCATTTCGTTCAGCGTAGTTGATTTCCAGATAGAAAATATGTTTTTGAGGAGGACACTTCCCCACAACCCTCAGGGCAAGGGTTCTGTGTTATGCCCTGAGGGCATATGAGGTTTTTTATAGAAGGCGTTGTCGTAGAAACCTCAAAACAGACTCATTCGACTGGAAATTCAAAGCGCTAGTACCCTTTTTAATAGTCGAAAGTGATTGGAGGGCAACTAGCCCCCTCCCCCCCGCCCAACAATCCCCCAAACACATCCAATCCACATTTTTAGATAGCCAATTTGTTCAGCGTAGTTGATTTCCAGATTTAAATTTTGTTTTTGAGGTGGACACTCCCCCAAAACCCTCAGGGTAAGGGTTTTAAGTTATGCCCTGGGGACATATAAGGTTTTTATAGAAGGCGTTGTCGTAGAAACTTCAAATCAGGTTCATTCGATTGGAAATTCAAAGGGCTAGTACCCTTTTTAATAGTCGTAAGTGATTTGAGTGCAACTTCCCCCCCCCCCTCACGCCCTACATTCCCCCAAACACATCCAATCAAAATTTTTATATAGCCATTTTGTTCAGAGTAGTTGATTTCCATATAGAAAATATCTTTTTGAGGAGGACACTCCCCCACAACCCTCAGGGCAAGGGTTTTAAGTTATGCCCTGGGGGTATATAAGGTTTTTAAAGAAGACGTTGTCGTAGAAACTTCAATAAAAGCTCATTCGGCTGGAAATTCAAAGGGCTAGTGCCCTTTTTAATAGTCGAAAGTGATTGGAGGGCAACTAGCCCCCCCCCACACACCCATCATTCCCCCGAACACATCCAATAAAAATTTTGAGAAGCTATTTTGTTCAGGGTAGTTGATTTCCTGACAGAAAACATATTTTTAAGGAGGACACTCACCCACGACCCTCAGGGCAAGGATTATAAGTTATGCCCTGGGGGCACATAAGGTTTTTACTAAAATATTTGTCGTAAGAACTTGAAAAATGACACAGTCGATTTGATATTCAAAGGACTAGTACCCTTTTTAATAGTCAAAACTGATTTGAGGGCAAATAACCCCCTCTCTCTCCCACCTTTTCCAATAACACATCCAATCAAAATTTTTAGATAGCCATTTCATTCAACGTAGTTAAAAGTTTTAGAAATTAGGTCTGTGAGGATGAAAACCCCCCCCCCCGAAGCCCTCAGGGCAGGGGTTGTAAGTTATGCCCTGGGGGCATATAAAGTTTTTATTGAAAGCGTTGTCGTAGAAACTTCAAAAGGGCTCATTCAATCGGAAATGCCTTTTTTGATAGTTGAAAGTGATTGGATAGCGATGACTTTCTCACGCCCACCATTTTCCCAAACACATCCAATCAAAATTTTGAGATATCCATTTTGTTCAACGTAGTTGAAAGTTCCGGAAATTAGGTCTTTTAGGATGATAACCCCCTCACAGCCCTCAGTGCAAGGGTTGTAAGTTAAGCCCTGGAGGCATATAAGGTTTATATAGAAAGTTGCTGTATATGATTTATAGAATAGATTTTAGTATTCCTCAAATCAAATTTTTATATGTTTAAAAACTAAATTTTGACTTAAAATTAAATTAAAATGCACTATGATAATGCTAATTCCCAATAAGGTATCTCATCAGTTTCCCATGAACGACTGAGGGTCTTATGGTCAAACGTTAGGGGCTACTTCTGCTCTTAACAGTTTTTTTGCGAATGATATCAAGTTTTCCATTACAGGTCAACTAGAGGAGTTATGAAACTAAATTAAACAGTACTATTTGTGAAATTTTTCTCCGGCATACAAATAGCCGGCTAAACTATAAAGTCTTAAAAAACGAAAAGATTTAAAGTATTATTTTCTTTTTCCCTGAAAAGATTATGTCAATATAAAACGAACAGAAATTAATTAAAAAAACTTTTCCACTAAATAAATTTTTCAAATAAAAGTAAAGAACTCCATTAAACAAAAAACAAGCTAAGCTAAAATCAAATAATCTACCAAGCGTGAAACTACCGCAAATCAGCATCGATAAATAAATGAAACCCAAAACCAACAGAAATTACAGTAATTAACCGAGTCAGACTCAAAACGAGCAGAAATTAACATAAGTTGGGCGCAAAACCCCTATGCCTTCCCAAGGTCACAACAAAATTTGCACTTTACTGAAAAAATACAAATGAAAGTACATTGTCAGTTTATTATACATATACTGATATTTAGTAATCAAAATGTTAATATTATTTGATTTATTAAAGTTATAAAAGTAAAAACATTTATTTTTTTCAGTAAAGTGCAAATTTTGTTCTGGCCTTGGGAAGGCGTAGGGGTTTTGCGCCCAACTTATGTTAATTTCTGCTCGTTTTGAGTTTGACTCGGTTAATTATTGTAATTTCTGTTTGTTTTGGGTTTCATTTATTTATCGATGCTGATTTGAGCAATGAGATATTCAAATTGTGCTGAGCTCCCTTGTCTCACCTAGCACGAGTTTCTCTGAAGACTTCTGGGTTGAATCCATTACTCTTTAAATTTAGAAGTGAACATTCTTATTAATCCAATACTAATTTAAAACAATAAAAATGAACTTTATTTTTAAAAAAGTGGAAAAAATGACTAGTACCAGAATGTTGGCTTTGGTACTCTTTCTTCCTTTATATTATACTCTTCCATGAGATCCATTTCGAAAGTTGCCAATTTGGGTTTGAAGGTTAGTTTTTCAACAGCACTGGAGGGAGTATCTTTCGGTTGCTCTGCAAGAAAAGGGTTAATACCCCATTTAGCGCACTTGTGTAAAATAGGGCCTCTTAGTTACAACGGTTTATCATGGTTTTGCTTAGAGTGTTATTTGCTAAAAGATACCAATTGTTTATATCTATTTGCAAACACTCTTTCGGTTTCAATAAAGATATCTATATGTCTACTCAGTCGTTCATACAAATAAAAATTAAGGGACAAGAAAAGTTTTGGCCGTCTAAAATCCAAATAGATTATGGCCATTTTTCGGCAAGGCGCATGATGCATTAAGCTATTGGTCCTGCGGCTTCGAAAGATATAACTTAGGAACTTGAAACCCTTTCCGCAAACTTTAACCTTTAGCTTAAATTGAAGGTGAACTTCAAAAAGAAGTAGAAAGTGATGAAATTATATTAGATTAACAAGGATACAACGATACAAATTACACTAATAAGAATGTTTATGTGCAACAAAACTTCTACAAAGAAAGCAATTTTTAAGGAAAAGAAATAATTTACTTAGTTGCTGCCTAGTTTAAAAGGAATATTATATTTGCGTATTAGCGTCTTTGCTTCTTGCAAAGACTGCCAGCCCAGATGCGTATTTTTAGCTTAGGGTTTAATTCAAAACTATAGTTTTACAGGAAATATATTTTGAGCGCGGATGGTAGTTTTATCCAAAGGAGCCTTACAGCTCTGTTAAGAAAAACGACATTAAATTATAGCCCTTAAAGTAATTTTTATTAAACAAATAAGGTTCAGAACCAAGCTCTCCATTACTAGAGATTAATTACAAAACTTTTTCAACAAAATTAGTTGTTTTTTTTTAAGTAGAGAACTCGATTAAACGAAAATGAAAAAAAAAATCAAATAATCTACGAATAATCAATGTTAATAAATAAATAAAACCCAAAACAAACAGAAATTAAAATAAATAAGAGTCAAGCTCAAAACTAGCAGAAATTAATATGAGTACGGTTGTAAACCCCAAGCTTTCTAAAAGCCAGAATGTAGTTTGTACTTTGCAGAAAAAAATTCAAATGAATTTACTGAAAAAAATCTACAGTTTAATATACATATGCTGATACTTATTCCTCAAAATCTTAATTGATTTTTAATATCTTAAAGTTAGAAAAGTGAAAACATTTAAAATAATTTTTTTCAGTAAAGTACAAATTATATTCTGGCTTTTAGAAAGCTTGGGATTTAGAACCCTGCTCATAATAATTTCTGCTCGTTTTGAGTTTGACTCTTACTTATTTAATTTTTGTTTGTTTTGGGTTAATTGAATCCAATTTGTGGTAGTCGTATTCTTGGTAGATTATTTTATTCTATCTTTGCTAATTTCTTTTTCATGGAGTTCTTTACTTTTTAAAAAAAAACTTATTATGTTGAAAAAGTGTTTCTTAAATTAATTTCTGTTCGTTTAATATTGACATAATATTTTTCAGGAGAAAGACTGAGCCCCTTCTAAAGTTAAACAACCATCCCTTCCATAAAAACCTTAAATACCCCCTGGTCATAACTCAGAACCTTTGCCCCTAATCTCTGGGGATTTTTTCAACCCCAAAGGCCTTGTTATATGACATTTAGACCATTTTGAATAGAATAGCTATCTCGAAAATTTCTAATAGATGAATTTCGAGACAATACGACGTGTGTGTGTGTGGGAGGGAGGGGGAAGGTAGCTGCCCTACGATCACTTTGACTCTGAAAAAGATCAGTAGCGTCTCTGATTACCAATCCAAAGAGCCCCCTGCGAAGTTTATGTGAACATGCTTCCTACGAAAACCTTATTTGTACCCAGGGCATAGCTTACAAACCTTACCCTGATGGCTGGAGATTTTGTTATCCTCCAAGACATAATTTACAGACCGTTTCGATAAGCTGAACAAAATGGCTATCTGAATATTTTGATTGGAAGTGTTTGGGGAAATTATGAGCATGGGGGGGGGCATTAGCCCTCCGATCACTTTCTACTAATAAAAAAGGCATTAGTCTTCTCAATTTCCAATCAAATGAGCCCTTTTTGAAGCTTCTACGACAAAACTATCTACAAAAACCTTACATGCCCCAAGGGCATAACTTACGACCCTTGTCCTGAGGGCTATGGGGAGAGAATTGTCATCCTCAAAGACATAATTTCCAGACCTTTCAACTACGTTAAACAAAATGGCCATATCAAAATGTTGATATGAAATGATTGGGAATGATTGAAATGATCTCCCTCCAAATACTTTCGGCTATTACTTTCTAATCGAATGAGCCCTTTTTAAGATTTTTACAGCGCTTTCTATAAAAACATTATATGCCCCCAGGTCATAACTTACATCCTTAGCTCTGAGAGCTGTCGGGGGGTTGTCATCCTCAAAAACCTAATTTTCAAAACTTTCAACTACGTTCAACAAAAGGGCTATCTCAAAATTTTGATTGGATGTGTTTGGCGAAATGGTGTGTGTGAGAGGGGGTTAGTTACTCTCCAATACCTTTCGACTATTAAAAAGGGCACTATCCCTCTCAATTTTCAATTGAATGACCCCCTTTTGAAGTTTCTACGACAACGCTGTCAATAAAAACCTTGTATGCCCCCACGGCATAACTTACAACCTTTGCCCTGGGGGCTCTGGGGGGTTTGTCATCCTCAAATACATAATTTCCAGAACGTTCAACTACGTTGAACAAAATGGCTATCTCTAAACTTTGATTGAATGTGTTTGGGGAAATGGTGGGCGTGAGACGGGAGTTAGTTGCTTTCCAATCACTTTCGACTATTAATAAGGGCACTAGCCCTTTCAATTTCCGATCAAATGAGCTCTTTCTTAAGTTTATACAACAACACTTTCTATAAAAACCTCATATATCTCCATGGCTTAACTTGCGGCCCTTGCTCTGAGGGCTTTGAGGGGGTCATTATCCTCAAAGACCTAATTTCTAGACCTTTCAACTACGTTGAACAAAATGGATATCTCAAAATTTTATGGATATCTCCTTAATAATAAGGTGTATATAACCTCCGAAAAACCTTAAACAAACAAGTATTAAGGTTCCTTCACATTGAATCTTGGCTTTCCGTTCTGCCCTTCACACTGGATTCCGTAAGTCTTCTGTAAGGCTCATAACCCTCCGTAAGACCTTACGTTAACGTATTCGTAATTCAAAACGCAATGCTAGAGCTCTGACGGAAGAAGCTCAAAACATTTCAACTTCTTACGTTTAAGCAAAATGGAACTTAGATGAAAAATTATTTGAGTTTGTAGAAGCTAGAAAATGTTATATAACTCAAAGGACCCTGTTTTCAAGGACAAGCAATTTTAACTAAACACTTTGGAAAGTCTGAGCCAAGTTTTTCAGCAGCAGCAAAGAATGTAGTAAGTATAGACTGTCTTGATTGTAGGCCTAGGCTAGGATAGGCTGTGCTTTGATAAATATTGCTAGTTTTTCAATTCTATTTGGAGTTGAGGTTAAAATAAAACCTGATGTGGTACAGTTAATCATTTAAAACGATATTTAAGAGATTATTTTTGTAAGTTAACTCAGGATTTAAAATGTTCTTTATGAGATCCTAATCTAAAATTAGATTAGGATCTAACCTACTTCGGTACATTTAAATAAATAGTTTGATCTAGTTTCACAACATCCTCTCAAATGAAAAAGATTTCGGATCATAGAGAAAAAATAAAGACTTTAAGTAATTTCTTTGGCAATGTAGTAGTTTTATATCGGCTACCTTAGGGATATATCCAGGACCATTAAGGGAAGATAAGGTGCACTGCCAGAAACACAAATGTGATACGTGGAAAGAGCATAAAATAAGGAATCTAATGGTAATTTTTAAAGTTTTATGGCCTTTTTAACGTAAGTTTTTTAATCGCCGTTTTATCCTACGAAGCTGCTGATCTACAATGCTACCTTGCATTGTACTGCCATTTCCAATGATTGGGTTCAATATGGGCTATTTGTTTTTTCTTAAAATGATAAAATTGTACAATATGACCTAAGTTATGATTGGAAATAAGTACAAAAATATTACAAGCAAAAATAATCTGAAAAGTTTTGTTTATAGCATAGGCAATAGGCTATATATTTAATTTTTTTTTTTTTTTTACAACAACACTTTATTTACATTTCCAACATGTGAAACTTATATTTAGAAATAGTTTTCTGTTTTTGTTTGTCTGTTTTCTGTTCTGTTTTTGCTGAGTAAAGCAGTATCTTTTTCCTCTATCCTTGCATCATTCCACTTGCTGTTGGCATAATTTTTGTGTTTAGTACTGTGAAGAAATCAATAAAACTGCATTTGGTAAAGCCTGCAGGGCCTATTAAAATGTGTACCTTTATGTCAAAGGGCCTAAAAGAAATGTGGATATCCACATATGTGCTTTTCTCTCTATTTTGCATAAAAACTCAATTAATAAAACTAAAAATTACTTGTAATTTTTTTGGTAGTCCTAGACATTTCTCGTGACTCACTCCAATTTCATGCCTGATTAAAACTTGTTTCAGCAATTTATTTTCTTGAGTTTTAAAACAAAATAACTTGAACAATTATAGAATGTATTTTTTGTGAGAATGCTAGTAAAACTTAAATTAGGAAAGCGTAACAGGAAAATGCAACATTAAAAATAAATTTTGAGCCCAGTCATCCCAAGAATAAATCTCCTCATCCTTTTGACAAGTTTACCCCTTTTAAATCAGAAAATAACATGGTTAGAGATTCATCATGCTTTATTTGCTAATATTGTACATTTAGATTGCAAAAACATATAATAATTAAAAACAAATCTACAACAATTTACAAATCTTTTGTCAAACATAGTGCTAAGAAACAAAAACAGAAAGATATGTCTTGCTCTTATCAAAAAAAAAAAAAAAAAAATAAAAAAAAAAAAAAAAAAAACTTGCTACAAGCACTTTAACTCAGTATCAATAATAGTATGATATAAGAAGAGTATCAAGTTTTGAGTTTTTTAAGTGACTACAAACGTAGCCTAAATGGATCTAAAGAATCTTTCTTTCATATTTCACCACCCTCTTTGTCTACTAAAGATTGTTTTAAGCTACCCCAGTAGGGCTTGCTTTAACTATCTTTGGGGAAAGTTGATATAAAACTAATTAAAGAATTAATTTTTGGTCATTAGATCTATGTAATGTGTAATCTTTAAGAACTTTGTCTGGAAGGAAGGAAAATGTCATAGAAAAATATGAACTTTGAAAAAAAGGAAAGAAAAGAGAATAGTAAACAACAATGTCATTTCTCCAAACACCTGTGTGTGGATATTGTCTTCAAGTAAAAGTTGATCTTCCATTCATGAAGAAGTGGCAAATACAACAAATTGGGCTGTATTTTAAAACTTCTAATCTAGACACTGAATATGCATGGGTTTTTTGGCCCATGACCAACAGGTTTTAAGTGACACACTCAACTTTGATAAACAAATGGAAATACAGTACAGTCTATTGAGTATTTATGCACTTGAGGTATTGTAGTAGCAAATAAATGATATTAATTCAGTTAGTATAATAACAAATGTTTTGTAATTGGGTGTAGGCAAAGTACTTGTTTCAATAAATTTGATGTAAGACACAGTAAATTTTACTTCTTTTCTAAGTGATCCTTGACTTTCTATGGTCCCTAAATATTCTTTTTTGTTGCTCCATAGAATTAATCAGCTATGGAGTTCTTGCTATTGAGGAGAAAAATGAACTTAAATTTGCACAATATTTTTTACGAATTAGCTGCAATAAAAATCGGGCTATAAAATGAGTATGTTTAAAGTTTAAAAACTGAAAAATTTATTAATAATTTTTTTTTTTTTTAGTTAATGAGCTTATGAATAGATGGAGGAACTTGAGAACCTGAGAGACCTTTACGTCCACCTAAAGAAAAAAGGGAGATCTTCAAGTGGATCTGGTGCTAGTGTTAGCTTAAAGCCAGAAGAACAAAAGCTTGTACAAAGAATGAAATTCCTTTTTGAACATATAATTGCAATTTTGTGAGGAGGAATTAGCAACAGTACTAAAAGGATTAAAGAATAATAAGGCTCCAGGTGCTGATAGGGTAGTAAATGAGTTACTTAAATATGGTGGCTCTGAGGTTAAAAATAAGTTATTGAATATTTTGAATATGATTTTTGAAAAAGGGGGAGTACCTAACGATTTTAGGAAAATCTTAATTAAGCCACTTTATAAGAAAGGTGTAAAAATGAGTTCGGTAATTATCGAGGCATTAGTCTGGTCTCTGTAGGTAGAAAATTACTTTGTAATATGGTACTTTTTAGACTGAGAGATGCCGTAGACAAAGTTAGAGAAGAGCAGTGCGGTTTTAGAACAGGTAGAGGAGGTGTTTACCAAATGTTCACTCTGAGTTTAATAATCGAGAAGTGTCTAAGTTTTCAAACTCAGTTGTTCATCAGTTTCCTACAGTATGAACAAGCGGTCTATTATGTGGATAGAGGAGGTTTATTAAAGGTTTTATCTTTGTATGGTATACCAGACAAATACATTAAAGTGATTAGTGCTATGTACGAGAATAACACTGCTGTAGTTAAGGTAGGAAATTAGGTTAGCAGCTGGTTTCGTATTAAATCAGGAGTTCATCAGGACTGTGTTCTATCCCCCTTTATATGGATTATTTTGATGGACTTTGTTTTAAGGAGTAAAGGAAAGGCAATGTGAGGCTATGATATCAAAAGCAGAGGAAAAAGTCTCCTGGACTTGGTCTATGATGATGATATATGTATCCTATATGAAAGTGTGAGCAAAATGAATGAAGTTTTAAGTGGTTTTTTGTGTTTAGGGTGCTAGAATTGGATTGAAAATTAATATTACGAAGACTAAGTCACTAAGGCTAGGAATAAGTGAAGACGAAAAGATGGTGTTGGGTAATAAAAATATTGATCTAGGGGACAGCTTCACTTACCTCGGTAGTGTTATTAGCAAAGATGGTGGGAGCAGTGATGATGTTAAAAATAGAATAGCCAAGGCTCAGGGTGTTTTTTTTACAGTTAAAAAAGTCTGGAAGAATTGGAAGATAAGTCTGCAAACCAAGATTAGAATCTTAGAAGCTACAGTAATGACAGTGGTCAAATATGGCTCTGAAGCATGGACGCTCCAAAAAGTGGATGAAGATTCGCTAGATGTTTTCCAGAGAAATTGCTTAAGGATTGTTCTGGGTACCCAGCTGACTGACCGTATTTCAAACAATAGGCTGTACGAAAAATGTGGTTCAATACCGCTCTCTAGGTCTATAATGAAAGAAAGGTTGAGGTGGTTAGGGCATGTTGTGCGGATGAAGGATGACAGATTGCCGAAGATTGTTCTTTTCGGCCAACCATCTAGGGCTAAACGGAAAGCAGGTCGTCCCCGTCTGGGGTGGGAGGACGTCATAAAGACAGATTTAAAGGAAATGGGAACTTCGTGGGCGGGTGTAAAAAGGGAGGCTTTGAATATATTGGGGTGGAGGAGGAGCGTGCGTAGCTGTGTTGGCCTCAGGCGGCTTGGTGCTGCGATGAGTTGTTAGTAGTAGTAGTAGTAGTAATTGCAAGACAACAGGGACCACTGTTCAAGATCAGAATATATCAGGGGAAATTTATTCAGAACGTGCAGTTAGAATCCCTTGGACTATACAACAAGTATTTTCGCCGAATCTCCTGATCAAGATGCTTTACATGCTGCAGTTAGCAGCCAACAATATAACTATGATGAGGTGAATGAGGGTGATTAGCATTAACAATCAAAGAGATATCCCTAGTTCCCAAGCTTCTAGTAGGCATCAACAAGCCAAAATAAAACTCATAAAAGAAGAAAGACAGGGTCTAGAGAGCAATCAGACCTGAAAGAAGCTCTGGCTGACTATCTTAAACAGTGAGCAATTGAAAAAAAAAAACATAAACCCAGTGATGACCAGCATTATCTAGAGTGGTACTTTCTACAATCGCTGTTACCTCATCTGAATAAAGTACCAGATGACTCAAAGTTAGAGTGGCAGATGGAGATCACGAAGGCAGTTAAAAAATTAATTTAGTCATTCAGTGTATTTTTAGTTTTATGGACAAACTTAATAAAGCTTTTTCTTTTTTTCTCTTTGATGTAATCATTAAATTATATGAAAAAAATGACTAGTAGGTCTAATTAAACAAATATTCCAGCAATACAAATAATTAACAATAATAACACTAGTACCAGAGTAAAAATATGATACGAGAAAATAGTTTTGACATTTCTATGGCTTTGTTTTGAAATGTAGTAACTGGTTTTAGATTTTCTTTGAAAACAAATAATCTAATAGCTATAATTAGGTATCTTATTTCTATGGGAGATGGTGAAAAACAAGGTAAATAGACGTTTTTTAACATAAAGTTATTAAAACTGTGTGAAAAAACATGCCTGCCATGAAACTGTAACTAAACAGAAAACAGTAAAAAATTTAGAAACTGCCGTGCAGTGCCCTTTCCCTTTGCCAGTGTTCACTTCCAGAAGTTTAACATTGGATTGGGATAACCACAGGGATGACTAAAGAGTGAACTACGGCCCATAGTAACTAAAAGTTAAAAAACACGTTTAGAAGAAAACCGGTGATTTAAAAAAAAGGCTGAAACCTTTCTAAAATGGCGACAGATCAAAATGAAAAGTGTACCGTTGGGTTCAGTACGGTAGAAAACCTAGAATAAAGAAATTACAACCCCCCTCCTTGAACAACAAGGAAAACCATTTTTTTTGCATGGGTAGCACTGAAAATTAACGTTGCAGCATAAAGGGAAGAATTTCGATGTGAAGGAACATAAACGTAGGACCCGTAACATGAAACATAACAACCTTAGGACTAAACGTAACATAAAGTCTTACGTTTTCAATGTGAAGGAACCTTTAAACTTCACAACGGAAAAAACGCAATTAATTCACTCAAAGGTAATAAATAACATAATTAACGATAATTTTATTCTTTTTTGCAAAAAAGCAGTCTGAGATAGGCAAATATATTAACTAATGGATGATTTATCGTCTGTTTATGTCACACCATTTCTAGAGACACCCCCAAATCGCAAAACAGGTAGATACTAGCTACCAATCAAAATTCTTACATGACACATCGAAACAGTTGGAAATCTTTAAATTTCTGATATTTTTGTCTCAAATAATAAATCAAGACAAACAAAATACTGTTTTACTGACATCAGACTACTAATGCTAAGTAAATAAGGGATATTACAAATTTTCCTTCAGGCATGTTTTAAATTTTTTATAAGCCAAATTTAAGCTTCCCTCTGGGCTGGTCGGTCCTCAATGACCACTTTCTCAAGTCCCCTAGCCATGCTGTTGTTGTGACTGGAAATTAGAAAAACAGATAATGTGCACATACACAGGATTCAACGGCCTAGGAGCCCAATCCATTCCCCCCAAAACGGCATGATCGTTTACGATTATCAAAATAATCTCCTATAACATTCAAATATTCCTTTTGCTGTTTTCCTATAATTTCCAGGCATTCCGTTTCGTGGTGTTTGCGAATATTTTACAGCCCCCCCCCCCCACTCGCAATCACGAATTCCTTCGTCTGTACCAGAAAGATACCATCAACTTATAAGGTTGATACATTTATCAGAAAGAGATTTTTTCCGCTAGAATTTCGGTAGATCGTCAGAATATATCATTACGAAAATTACTATATACTGGACGTCACAAACTTTTAAGATTTCACCTCACCTTTATATGTAGCTTTAGTTTTATAGTCAATTGTTTCTTCATTCTGGAAAGGGATAGGGATTTCTCGGCCGGTTCTAGTTGATATACGAATTTTACTGCCATCTTCTAAAAATCTCCATTCTACATCGGTTGGCTTGCTGAAAATTCATAGATTATAATTGAATAAAAAGTCTTGATATAATAAAATGTAACAACTTGAAATAAAAAAAAACTAAATAGGTGCGCTAACTTTGGTCCAGAAAGGTCAAAAATCAGAATGCTTTTATACAATATGCTGCTATTATTGTCGGTTAGGAATTGTTAGTTCGTCAAGAAGGCTGAACTATTGGCTATTCTCATGTGCTTGGAATAAAAGACGAAGTCAAATATAATTAGTTTTGAGAAATTAATATTTTACATAAGCTGTCTATCGTCCCTAACATAGATATAAATCTTGATTAAACCATATATAGATCGGCTACATCGGGTCGGATGACCCTAGGCGCCCTTACAAAAGTATATTTTATTGAACTCTTAAATCAAACAGGTATGGGACTCAAAATTTAGGGACTTTATCGAGAATGTAGGAATCCGGATTGAAGCTTCTTATCGTCTAATAATGGTTCTATAATATGGGGAGAAAACTAAGGGCATCTTTTTTGTGGGATTTCCTAGTTTTTGTTTCTTCAAGTAAAATTTTAAAAGCATTTGGTAGTGCGCACGTTTAGACGGTTTCACTCGTTTTGAAAAACTAAAAGTTAACTCTTAGGTTGCAGCCTTTACTAGTCTATTTGGTATTGTAGCCCTATAGTCCAGTTAAAATACGGTTTTGACCCGACATTTGAGAAAGAGAACTGTTTTTACCGCCAAAACGTTCAGAAAAAATTGCTTTATAACTCGTCCTAAATCGGCCGACATCAACCGTGCAGAAATATGCTTTTTTTCAGAGAAACGGGGAAAGAAGGGGGAAAATCACGTATTTCAATTTCTGCCATATTTTCGGGATTGAAAGGTCCTTTCTTATTAATTCAAGCCAAGGGAGACCGAAAATGACATCGAAATCGAAAAGTTCCATCACTTAGCACCCGATTTCCACCCTAAGCAAAGTCAGAGGGGGATCCAGATTAGGCTACTGGAGAAATCTGGGGGAAAGTAAGCAGGAAGGGTGTGTGAAAACACGGGATGGCTGGCCCTCAGTCCCCCATTACACTTCCTAACTGAATGACCTTGAAAAGGAGATCAGCACCGCCGGTTTGGACTTTAATAGTCTAATGCCATATACTTTACCTTTTTACCTTCAGAGGGGGATTGAAAATCAGAAGCTTGATTTGTGCAGTGTTTGGTGGATGGATTCAAAGGTATTTTCCTATTAATTCAAGTCTAGGGAGACTGAAAATCATATCAGAATTACAATTTTTTATCATTTTAGTTTCACATTTCCACCCTAAGTGAGGTTAGAGGGGGGTATAAGCAAATTTTTTTTTTCTATTGGCCTATTTTTGGTTTTAACTGTGCTTTATTGCAGTTTCACGCCCGTAAACTCAAATGCGAACTACTATTGGGCCTCTCTATTAGTCTCAACCTGATATCAATGGTAAAGGTGGATGGTAATTTTACTTACAACGATATTCTTTTGCTGGAAGTTTCTTTTTTTTTTCAGGGTTAAAGATTGCAAATCTGAACGGAAGATTTTCTTAATTTTTGTTTAAGGTCTGTCTTGACTTTCCCACTATTATTTTCCCCCTCACCCTTTAGCACAGGTAGTTGCAAAATAAGAACATGTGAAGATTGCCATTTCTAACTTCGTTCCTGAATTGTCTGCAAATACTGCACAAATTATGGCTCCGATTCTTCGTCCCCATTCTGACCTCGCTTAGGGTGGAAATGGGGTACTAAAATCCGATTCCGATGACATTTTTGGTCTTTCCAGATCTGAGTTAATAGGAAATGACCTTTCGATCCAGAAAATACTATAGAAACTTAAATTCGAACATTTTGGTGTTCACTGAAGATAATTTCTTAAACCACATAGGCCTGCCATAATATAAAGAAGAAACTATCAAAATGCGAGTTTTTAAGGTCAAACGAAAATACTGAAAAAACACAAAACGAATAATTTTATTCATCTTTCAAGTTTGGTTTTTCATTGATTTTATTGGTTTGTTTTTATAACATTGACTCTCCGCGTTTCTTTTTGGTTTTCCTTTGCCCCTTTTTGGCATATCCCTTAAATATTTTTTTTTGTTCGTGTTGTCTTTTTGAAATATTCGTTTTGTGTTTCGGTATTTTCGTTTGGCGTTAAAAAACTCCATTTTTGATCGTTTCTTCTTTCTATATTGGTGCTCATTTACGTGCGAATAATGCACAAATTAATATTTGGACTTCTACCCAACCCCCTCACCCCCTCTGACCTCGTTTAAGGTGGAAATGAGGTACAAAATGATGAAACTTTTCAATGCTGATGTCAATTTCAGCCTCCCCGGATTTAAAAAATAGGAAACGACTTTTTAGTCCAAAATATATTGTAGAAATTAAAATTCGAGTCCCCCCCCCCCCCTTTCCCTAAAAAAAAGGTATTCCCGCAAGGGCGATTCCAGCCGATTTTACACACGTTATTAAGCAAATTTTCCTGAGCATTTTGGTGCCAAAGATATTTCTGTTGCTCAAATGCCGACGGTTGGCCCTTTTTTTCGTAGTTTTAGTGGACTATTGGAGGTAAAGGTCTTCTAGTGGAGAATGTGGTTGATTGATTCCTCAATCACCAGCTTAATTCTAACAAGTGTATTTAAAAAAAAAAAATATGTTGCTTTTGATAACGAGAACTTTATTGTCAACAAATGACAGGAGCAGAACTTAAGCAAATTCTATTTCAAAGAAATACACTGCCATTTAGTATTTCATGAAAAAACAGGACGGTAATTTTCGTGTACAGCATAAACTTAACACAACCAAGCCTAAGATACTAAGTTGGTTACGTCTAACAAGCTACACCCGCAATTGCCAGTATGGATCCTTCGCACTTATCTGAGGGGGATGAAATCTAGTCATCTATTTACACATAAATGAGCTTACAAATAGCGTCACTAGAAATTAGCTGACTTTTAAATGTTATGCATGTCAGCATTACCAGTTATTGTGAATTCTCATTTTTTAGTTATTTTTCTTTTATAATTCAACGTCAATTTAATGGAAGACAACGTTTTCAATAACAGATTTTTCAGACTAGCACAATAACAGACTTCTAATTTGAGAATCAGCATTAAGAATGTATTATCATAAATGAAATAACCATCTTACGCTGAATTACCTGCACACGAGAAGAACAGAGTCCCTTCAAGATTGTCTGGAGGATCTCCACTCTCCCAGGAGAAATTCAGGAATAATCAGAAATAGCCACCAAACATACACATCCCTTTTTTAGTGTTTCGGTCCCCAAAAACGCATCGTATTATTTTTCTAAGTGGAGATTCTTACGTCTATGAATATTTCAAATTTCTTTTGCTAATATGTGATTTTAGATTAAAAAATTGACATAAAAGACCTTTGTACTTAAATTTATAAGGTCTCTGTTCTGTTCGTTGTTATCATTAAAAAAAAGAAGCAATAATGCCCCTTAATAGCAATGTGGTGAATTTTCAAAATAGCATTTTGGAAGGCAGGCCACCTCATGCAAAAAACCAAAAAAACCTTTCGCTAGATTTAGATGCTTCACATGTTACACAATAATTAATTATTTTGTATTCTTTTATTAACGTAAGTAAGTAATATGGCATCAGTTTCACAAGTTTATAAGACCAGTATCAAATTAGGTTTGTCTACTGAATTAATTGTACTTATCCTAAACTCACTGCTATTTCACGACGTTTCGGCTTAACTATCGTAATTAAGATAACATACTTTTCTTATGAATGCAGCTCCGCCATAGGCATATTATAGTAAATAAACTGTGATTCATTTAAAATTAGTCGTCTCAGTGAAGAAACATCGACATTAGGTAGCTCTGCCAAAGCTTTTTTGTAGCTCTGTCAAGCTCAGGGTAAAGCTAAAACACGGGACAAAAAATTGCTACCCCTTTTAAAACGATATTTTGACTTTTCTGGTTTACATCTCAACTAATTCCATTTGGATAATAATAGGCTATGGATTAAGATTCAAAAATGCTTTGCATCAGAAATTAATGAAAGATTGAATTTCTTTTTCAACTATATATTTTATCCAACATTAGTTTTACTCCTAGTTTGCCTGAATTGGTGTAACGGTGTATGAACTAAATTGAAATCATAATCTCATTAAAATTAAACAAGACAAAAAAAAAGTTCAGAAGAAATCAAGTACAGTTGATAATTATTAATACAAATTACGTAAAGTTACTAAAGTTTATAATTGTTTTTTACCAAATATTAAAATCGCAATGTAAAAGCAAAAAAGGTTCAAACTCAGTGTGACGGAAGAAAACGGTGACTTTTTACCAATCTAGCTAAATCTGGTTCAATATTGGTGAGATTCAGCCTCATCTGGTTCAATATTGGTGAGATTCAGCCTCAAATCTACCCCGGTTTCTTTGTTTAGTCAAAATGTTTGTAACCAGACTATTCGAGTGGTAAGGTACGGGTGTCACCACTTATTGGGGCAAAAATGGGGCTACACAACTTACTGAAGGGGAAAACCCCGCTTGCCCCATATATTATAATGGGATGCCCACGCTTACCACCACGGTTCTGTAAATGCAGGGTGTGTTAATATCCAATTTACAATACATACTGCCCCAGGGTATGATAACGTGATTGCTTTTCTTTATTGTAGTTCCGCATTGCGTCTTTTTTCTCTCTTTTATTTTGCTTTACTTTTACAACAGAAACAAATATTTCGTCATTAAATGGGAACTGAACTCCAATATTTGGTTTTTCATATTGTATTAAAATTTCTCGAACTTTGCGAGGAAAAGCGCGTACAATAAATTTCGTTTTATTTTTCTCTGGCACAGTGAGTGTTTCACCTTGATATGTACTTGTCGGTATCTCATACTCGGTATAAGTGTTTTGGAGTTTTTTGTTTTCTAAAAAAAAAAAAAAATAGAAACAAAATTTTTGCGCGTCGTATTTTCAATATTATGTGGTCTTTTTACTTCCGCATCCCATTTTTGCGGATTATTAACATTTCGAACAAGAGTATCAAGCATTTGGTTTTTTCGACAGGGTGGCTCAACCTCCCAAGTTATTTTATGGGCCGGTCCCCCTCCCCACCTTGTTAACGAAGTTGCATATTTTTCCGTCTTAGTGTAGTTTTGTAATTTTCCCACTGTTAAAGAAGTCGCTTTTAAGGAAAGGAGATTTCCGATATCCTCAAGTCTCCTCCTGCTAAAACATCCACTGCCAGAGTAGGTACTAAGCCTACTTTTATCGTTTTTCTTTGGACTGTATCGTCGTTCTGTGCATTTTCTATTTTAACCCACGCAAACGGGCATGGGTGCTTATCTCAATAATAACATAATGTTGTAATCTTATTTTTATGGTATCTCTCCGTTCTATTAATTAGCTCAGTTCGCCCATAAGTTTGGTCATTGCAAGAATCAATTGCCATTTCAACTAATTCCCCGTTCAATTTTCCGTATATTTTATGCGACTCTGCAAATGCGCAATTTTGTCCCTTATTATGGTTCATGGCCCAGGCTGTCGTTTTATGTGGCTTTTGGTCATATTTACTGGGGCAATTTCATAAAAAATGTCCCGTAGTACCACAGTTATAGCAAGTTAATTCTCCTTACGCTGTGTTATAGTGCATATTTTTGTTATACTCTCTATATTGAAATATTTCAATATATGTGTCCTCAACTTCCTCTCTTATTTCGGTCTACCTATTTGCAATTTCCGCCATTTCTTCGCTTGTTTTTGGGTTCTTTTCTTTCAAATACATCTTAAATTCTCTGTGGTTATTTTCTAAGAATTGTTCCATTACTGTTTTATCTATTACTTCTGTCAATTTTTCCTTTATCTCCTCTGGGTCTTCTAACATTCTATAGTTTTCTAACTCTAGCTATTTTAAACACATATGTCTTATTTTTTACCCGCATTCTTGGTGAGTTTCGTTGTCTCGTTTCCTTTCGCTTCTAAATTTTCTTTGGAAGTGCTCGGGAGATAGTTGAAACTTTTCAAAAATAGCTTGTTTCAAAATGGCACCTTTCACAATCTTTTGAGTAGTGCATCGGTAATGCCTTATATGCAATTTGTGCTTTAGGGTTAATGAAGGGCTGTTTTGCTGCCACCCAAATGTCTCACGACCATCCGTTTAATTCCGCCGTTTTTTCAAAATTGTAGAGGTACAAATGTACATCTTCATTCTCATTCATTGGTTGAAAATTTACTGCGTGTATTAAATTTACTGTGAACCATCCTGGAGGCTCCTGGAAATTTTCCTCTGCAATTATTTACATTAGTTCTCTTCTATCCTCTCTGTCTGCCTCTTCCTTTCGTTCTCTGGCTATTCCATCAGCCTCTTCCTTTTTTCTCTTGCTATTCTGATATTCTCTCTTTCTTCTCTATCTTCCTTATCTTTTCGTTCTCTGACTACTTTTTCGAGAGCCCCTGCTGGAAATTGAGCTTCTACTACTCCTGCTATTCGGCCTATTTTGATTCTCTCTGTCACTATATCCTCTTAATTCGTTTTCTGAGTCTATCCGTTCTATCATTCTTTTTTGTCTCAACTACAACTCCCCTACAATTTGCACAGTACCTGAAAGGTGATTAGGTTTTGTTTTACTAGTATTTTCATACTATGATTTTTCTTCGTGTATTATCGGCACTGTTTCTATTTCATGTTCTCTCATATTACTGGGTGAGCTCCTTCCCGATTGTATTCTTTCTACTCCCATATTTGTTTCTTTTATCTGGGCTTCTCTATCTGGGAATAATTCCTGCCGAATCTGCCGTACATTCTTTTCTCTTTCTACGGTTTATACTGGAGATCGTCCTATTCTTGATCGTGTTTTGAAGTTTCCCCCTTCATACGTATCAGAATTGTTTATTTCATCCCCGGAGAGAAATGTGGTTCCATCTGATGGTGTTTTTCCTAGTGTATTTCCAGCGGGAGTCGCATACAATTGTGGGTCTGAATACGATTTTTGGTTTGCCGCGGTAGTTTTTTTCGAATTCATATCCAATTCTATCAACTCCTGTCCCTTTTCTGACCTTGTGTGAATTTTCCGTCTTTCCGTCATTATTCCAAGGTCTCGTTAGTGTTAATTAGTATTTCAATCTAACTGAAAATCTTTTTACCAATATCTCTTCTTGTCTTTTGTGAAAAATTGTTGCGTTTTAATTTGCCGATTTTAAGTGGGTGGCTCAGCCTCCCTTGTCTCACAAGCTAATTAGTCGCGTGATAAATTGATTTATAAATTTTGTTTCTTATTGTTATCTAATTAGGCACAGCCCATTTAGATCTTCATAATATTTTAAATTAATTTCCTATTTCTTCTCTCCGCGATTTTCTTCATATGTAATCACAATAGGCTACTTTGTAGAATAAATTAAATAGTCTCTTCGAAAAAACGGAATTCTTTACTATCAGTTTTACCGATAGGACCTTTCTTGCTGCCACCAGTATTCGGGTGTAAGGTACGGGTGTCACCACTTAATGGTGCAAAAATTATGCTACAAAACATACTGGAGGGGAAAGCCCCACAGGCGCCAAATATTATAATGGAATGTTTGCGCTTACCACCACGGTTCTGTAAATATAGGGTATGTTAATACCCAATTTACAATATACCCTGTCCCAGGGTATGATAACGTGTTCGAACGGTCAAATGGCCAAACTCTAAGGCCAAGGGTGACCCAACCCTGGTCATCACTCGAATCTCTAGCTATCTCCTTGGAAGGTAAACTGAACCCCCCCCCACTGTAGATAAGATAATGACGGTATTTCTCGCAACTCTTTTCCTACCCTGCTGTGCTCATGGAAAAAATAGTCTAGACAGCTATAGAAAAGAGCTTACTTATATTGTTCAAAAAGAAGTTACAAAAACACATATATAAACTCTGAAAAAAACAGACTCCCTAAACGGGGTTTCCGCGTAGACTCTCAGTACAGACTAACTGAATAATATTTGAACACTTAATAGATCTTGACGCTTTGGGTGTTGTTCAATGAGACGCGGCCAAATCAAATATGGCAGGTCCCTCAATTGAATTTGTCCTACACGTATTTTCAGAATCAATGACTTGAATTGTAGCAAGCCCATGGTATGGCTAATACTGAATTATAATTCAAGCAATTTAATTTCTTTTATAATAGAGTTTCCTCGACGACAAAATTAATTTATAGTGGAAATTATCATTCAAGCAAATGTAATTATGGGAAAGAAAATAGGTCATTTGCCTGAAAAGAAAAAATAAGGGGTGGAACCCCAACACACACTGAATCCGTTTCCAAGAAGGTATGACAATAAAAAAGTTATAAGATATTTTTGACCAATGTTCCACAATACAGGATACTGTGTTTCAACGTTCTGCTGCAACCAGAAATTTTGTAACGTTGGTTGTGGTTCTGCTTAAGCTCCTCGTCTGTGCTGATGGTGACCTACTCGTCCTGCACTTTCACAATCACTTCTTCCATGGCTGTGATATTGTACAGAATTAATCTCCATTGATAAATTTTTAAATCTAAGATATCCTCCAAACTCTTAACAAACGTCTTGCGTCATGCGTCCAAGTGAGTCACATATGATACAATAATATCATCTTGAAACATTTCTGGTAATTCCGACAGATTTGAAAAACTGCGAATACTCTTATCTGCCTAAATTTTGTTTATAAGGGATGAGTTCCAAAGGACCGATGTTGTTGATGTTGTTTTAACCACCTCAAGATTGTCACCTTGCAGCTCCAAGACATGACTAGCTCATTTGGGTCGGTTTTCCCCTCTTTTCGAAAATCAGACACATTTTCCAAGGCTTACAAAGTTTGATGGGTAATATTAAATTAATAATTTCTTTTTATATTTGGAATCAGCATAGGAAAAACCTAATCCTTTTAATGTATTAATTCTTATTAAATTTTCCTTTTTTAGAGTTTTGGTTACTATTGGTCCAGTCACTCCTTACCTACAGTTCGTTAGTACGAACTGCTTGGTAAAACCACGACGGCGACCAACCAAAGATGGTGGATTATCAGGCGCAATGGAAACAATGTTATTCCATAGAACAGCTATATCGAAAAAAAAAGCTTGAAAAATCGACTTTCCTCTGGCATCAACCTCTAAATCATAGGCAGATGTCATGGGCACAATGTGTGTTTGTTTTGTCTCCACCCGGGCACTTTGTATTGAAGGAGTTGTCGTAGAAACTTCGGAAAGGGCTCATTCGATTGAAAATTGGAGTGGCTAGTGCCCTTTTTAATAGTCGAAAGTGATTGGAGGGCAACTAGCTCCCCCCCTCCCACGCCCAACATTCCCCAAAACACGTCCAATAGAAATGTTGAGACAGCCATTTTGTTCAGCGTAGTTGATTTCCAGATAGAAAATATGTTTTTGAGGAGGACACTCCCAAAGAACCCTCGGGGAAAGGGTTTCGAGGGCATATAAGAACGATGTTGGCAATATGTACTATTTGTTATTTTTTCCTTTAGAGCAGGGCACTTCATATGGAAGGGGTCGCCGTAGAACTTCAAAAGGGGCTCTTTCGATTAGAGATTGAGAGTTCTAGTGCCCTTTTTAATAGTCGAAAGTGATTGGAGGGCAACTAGCCCCCCATGCCCATCATTCCCCCAAACAAATCCAATCAAAATTTTGAGATAGCCATTTTGTTCAGCGTAGTTGATTTCCAGTTAGAAAAGATGTTTTTGAGGAGGACACTCTCCCACAACCCTCAGGCCAAGGGTTTTAAGTTATGCCCTGGGGGCATATAAGGTTTTTATAGAAGGGGATGTCGTAAAAAATTCAAAACAGGCTCATTTGATTGGAAATACAAAGGGCTAATGCCCTTTTTATTAGTCAAATGTGATTTGGGGGCGACTAGCCCCCCCCCACGCCCATCCGGCCCCCAAAAACATCCAAAAATAATGTTTATATAGCCAATTTGTTCAGCGTAGTTGATTTCCAAATAGAAAATTTATTTTTGAGGAGGACACTCCCCACAACCCTCAGGGCAAGGGTTTTAAGTTACGCTCTGTGGGCATATAAAGTTTTTATAGAAGGCGTTGTCGTAGAAACTTCAAAAAAGGCTCATTCGATTGGAAATTAAAAGGGATAGTGCCCTTTTTAATTGTCGAAAGCGATTAGAGGGCAACTAGCCCCCCCCCCCACGCCCATCATTTCCCCAAACACATCCAATCAAAATTTTGAGATAGGCATTTTGTTCAGCATGGTTGATTTCCAGATAAAAAATGTTTTTGAGGAGGACACTCCCCCACAACCCTCGGGGCAAGGGTTTTAAGTTATGGCCTGAGGGCATATAAGAACGATGTTGGTATAATGTACTATGTTATTTTTTTTTCTTTAAAGATGGGCTATTTATATGGAAGATGTCGTAGTATAAACTTCAAAAGGGGCTCATTCGATTGAAAATTGAGAGTTCTAGTGCCCTTTTTAATAGTTGAATGTGAATGGAGGGAAAATAGCCCCCCTCACGCCCATCATTCCCCCAAACACATCCAATCAAAATGTTGAGATAGCCATTTTGTTAAGCGTAGTTGATTTCCAGATACACAATATGTTTCTGAGGAGGACACTCCCTCACAACCCTCAGGGCAAGGGTTTTAAGTTATGGCCTGGGGGTATATAATGTTTTTATAGAAGGCGTTGTTGTAGAAACTTCAAAAGAGGCTCACTTGATTGTAAATTCAAAGGGCTAGTGCCCTTTTTAATAGTCGAAAGTGATTGGAGGGCAACTAGCCCCCCCCTACGCCCATCCTTCCCCCGAACACATCGAATCAAAATTTTGAGATAGCCATTTTGTTCAGCGTAGTTGATTTCTCCACATAGTTAATATCTTTTTGAGGAGGACACTCCCCCACAACCCTCAGGGCAAGGGTTTTAAGTTATGCCCTGTGGACATATAATGTTTTTAAACAAGGCGTTGTCGTAGAAACTTCAAAAGATGCTCATTCGATTGGAAATTCAAAGAGCTAGTGCCCTTTTTAATAGTCGAAAGTGATTGGAGGGCAACTAGCCCCCCCCCCACGCCCATCATTTCCCCAAACACATCCAATAAAATTTTGAGATAGCCATTTTGTTCAGCGTAGTTGATTTCCAGATAGAAAATATATTTTTGAGGAGGACACTCCCCCACAACCCTCAGAGCAAGGATTATAAGTTATGTCCTGGGGGGCATATAAGGTTTTTTTTATTGAAATCTTTGTCGTAGAAACTTTAAAAATGGCTCATTCGATTTGAAATTCAAAGGGCTAGTACCCTTTTTAATATTCGAGAGTGATTTGAGGGCAACTAAACCCCCTATCACACCCACCTTTTCCCCAAACACATCCAATCAAAATTTTTAGATAGCCATTTTATTCAATGTAGTTGAAAGTTTTGGAGATAACGTCTTTAAGGTTGACAACACCTCCCCCCACAGCCCTTAGGGCAAGGGTTGTAAGTTATGCCCTAGGGGCATATAAAGTTATTCTTGAAAGCGTTGTCGTAGAAACTTCAAAAGGGCTCATTTAATTGAAAATGGAAAGGGCTAGTACATTTTTTAATATTTCAAAGTGATTGGATAGGGACTAACGCCCCTCTCACGCCCACTATTTTCCCAAACACATACAATCAAAATTTTGAGATACCCATTTTGTTCAACGTAGTTGAACGTTCTGGAAATTAGGTCTTTTAGGATGATAGCCCCTTCAGAGCCCTCACTGCAAGGGTTGTAAGTTATGCCCTGGGAATAAGTTACAACCATATAAGAATTATATAGAAAGTTGTTGCATAAATCATGGGCAGCGCGATCGCGCTGCCTCGGTAAAGAACGGGGGCACTCGAGAACGAGACAAGGAACGGGGACTAAGTAAAGAGGAAGACACTCCCCCACAACCCCCACGGCAAAGGTTTTAAGTTATGCCCTGGGGGTATATAAAAACGATGTTGGCACAGTGTATTATTTATTAATTTTTTCCTTTAGAGCAGGGCACGTCGTATCAAAGAAGTTATCGTAAAAACGTCGAAAAGGGCTCATTCAATTGGAAATTGGAGTGGCTTGTGCCGTTTTGAATAGTCGAAAGTGATTGGAAGGCGACAAAAACCCCTTCCACGCCTACTATCCCCTAACAGACATCCAATCAAAATTTTGAGATTGCCATTTTGTTCAGCATAGTTGATTTCTAGTTAAAATTTATGTTCTTGAGGAAAATCCCCCACAGCCCTTGGGGCAAGGGTTGTAAGTTATGCCCTGGGGGCATATAAGTTTTTTTTTTATAGAATGCGTTGTCGTAGAAACTTGAAAAAAGGCTCATTCGATTGGAAATTCAAAGGGCTAGTGCCCTTTTTAATAGTCGAGTGTTTAGAGGGCAACTAACCCGGCTCTCACGCCCACCTTTTCCCCAAAGACATCTAATCAAAACTTTTATATATCCATTTTATTCAACGTAGTTTTAATTTCTGGAAATTTGGTCTTTGAGGATGACGACCCCCCCCCCCCCCACAGCCGTCAGGGCAAGGGCTTTAAATTATTCCCAGGGGGCATATAAAGTTTTTATATAACACTTTGTCGTAGAAACTTCAAAAAGGGCTCATTCGATTGGAAATTGAAATAGCTCGTGCCCTTTTTAATAGTCGAAAGTGATTGGAAAGCACCTAACACCCCTTGCACGCCCATCATTCCCCCAAACACATCCAATAAAGATTTTGAGATAGCTATTTTGTTCCACGCAGCTCAAAGTTCAGGAAATTATACCTTTGAGCAGGACACTCCCCCCATAGTCTTCACGGCAAGGGTTTTAAGTTATAGCCTGTGGCATATAAGGTTTTTATTGAAATCTTTGTCGTAGAAACTTGAAAAAGGGCTCATTCAATTGGAAATTCAAAGGGCTAGTGCCCCTTTTTAATAGTCAAAAGTGATTTGAGGGCAACTAACCCCCCTCTCATGGCCATATTTTCACTAAACACATCCAATCAATATTTTAGATAGCCATTTTATTCGACGTAGTTGAAAGTTTTGGAAATTAGGTCATTAAGGCAGACAACTCCCCCCCCCCCCCACAGTCCCCAGGGCAAGGGCTATAAGTTTATGCCCTGGAGGCATATAAGGTTTTTATTGAAAGCGTAGAAACTTCAAAAGGGCTCATTCACTTGGAAATTGAAAGGGCTAGTGCCTTTTTAATAGTTGAAAGTGATTGGAGAGCAACTAACGCCTCTCTCACACCTATCATTTTCCCAAACACATCTAATCAAAATTTTGAGATATCCATTTTGTTCAACGTAGTTGAAAGTTCTTGAAATTAGGTCTTTTAGGATGATAACCCCCTCAGAGCCCTCAGTTTAAGGGTTGTAAGTTATGCCCTGGGGCATTTAAAGTTTATATAGAAAGTTGTCATAGAAATTTCAAAATGGACTCATTTGATTGGAAATTGAAATTGCCCTTTTTAATAGTTAAAAGTGAGAAGAGAATAATTAGCCCCCCTCTTACGCCCACCATTTCCCCAAAAACATTCAATCAAAGTTTAGAGACAGCCATTTTGTTCAACGTGGTTGAAAGTTCTGGAAATTATGTATTTAAGGATGACAAACTCCCCAGAGCCCCAAAGGTTTTTATAGATAGAGTTGTCGTAAAACTTCAAAAGAGGCTCATTCAATTCGAAATTGAGAGGGCTAGTGCCTTTGAAATAGTCGAAATTGATTGGAGGGTAACTAGCCCCCCTCTCACGCCCACCACTCCTCCAAATACATCCAATCGAAATTTTCAGATACCCATTTTGTTCAACGTAGTAGAAAGTTAGTAGATCTTTGAGAATGACACCCTCCCCCAGCACTCATTTTGAGATAGTCATTTTGTTTAACGTAGTTGAAAGTTCTGGAAATTCGGTCTTACAGGATGACAACCACCCTAACAGACCTTAGGGTAAGGGTTGTAATTTATGCCCTGGGGGCATATAAGATCCTTATAGACACCGTAGTCGTTTCAAAAAGGGCTCATTTAATTCGAATTCAAAACGCCTAGTTGCGTTTTTAAGAGTCGAAAGTGATTGTAAGAGTTTACATTTTTATAGTGAAGGTCGATGTGGGCATAATTTATTATTTTTTGTTGTTGTTGCTGTTTAGACCAGGGCACTTCGTATCGTAGGAGTTGTCAAGGGGACTTCGAAAAGGGCTCATTCAATTGAAAATAGAATGGTCTGATGCCCTTTTTAATAGTCAAAAGTGATTGGAGGGTAATTAATCCCCCTCCTACACCCACCCTCCCATTTTCCCATTATGTTTAAAAACCAAATGTTGCCTTAAGATTAAACCAAAATGCATTGTGATAATGCTAATACCCAATAAGATATCTCAGCAGTATCCCAAGAACGACTGAGGGTATTATGTTCAAACTTTCGGGGCTACTTCTGCTTTCAGAATTTAACTTAATCAAAATAGCGTAAGTGTATCCAAGCTATCAAAGAAAATAAAAAGATTTTTTTGCAAATGGTATCAAGTTTTCCATTTCAGGTCAACTAGAGGGGGTATGGAACTAAATTAAACAGTACTATTTGTGTCCAGATTTTTAAAAGGGTGTATGTTGTTGAAAATTGCTGAAAATTTTTCTCCAGCATACAAATAGAAGGCCAAACTATAAAGTCTTAAAAAACGAAAAGATTTAAAGTAAAGATTTAAAGTATAAAGATTTAAATTTGCACTTTATTGAAAAAATATAAATGAATGTGCATTGTCAGTTTAATATACATATACTGATATTTAGTAATCAGAATGTTAATATTATTTGATTTATTAAAGTTAAAAAAGTAAGAACTTTTATATTTTTTTCAGTAAAGTGCAAATATTGTTCTGGCCTTGGGAAGGCATAGGGGTTTTTCGACCAACTTAAGTTAATTTCTGTTCGTTTTTTGTTTCATTTATTTATCGATGCTGGTTTGTGGTAGTTTCACGCTTGGTAGATTAAGAAAAGTAAAGACCATTTTAAACTTAAGCTCAGCAGATACAAATTCCTTTTAAAATTCAAACTTAAAGCGACCAAAAATTACTATTAAAGAATAAATGAAACCCAAAACGAACAGAAATTAAGTAAACAATCATAGCAAAAACATATAACAAGTAATAATCTTGTTATAATCTTATAGTAATCTTTAATAATCTTTTAGTATAGAACCTGCTGCGTTACTGGCGCTTTACTGAAAACCAATTTTATGACCAATATTTTCTTTTGTACTTAATATTGAAAATAAACATTAAAATTATAGTAAAGTTTTGAACTGATGAGTTTTCAGCAATTAATATCATTATACATAAAATATTCAGTTTAATTTATTAGCTCTTTTTAAAGTTGTTAAAGACGAATATAGTTTCACTACAAACAAGTATTTGGATACTGCCTCATTGCTTAACTGTAAATAAAAACCAAAAGCCTACTGCATCATTGGCGCTTAACTGAAAACGAATATACTACAAATATTTTCTTTTCCAGTTCTTACAGCATTGAAAATACAAATACAAGTACAGTGAAATAAATTCTTGAACTGATGGATCTTTTAACAATTAATATCATTATACATCAAGTATTCAATTTGATGTTGTTTATGCTTTCCAAGACTGTTCAAGAGGCATATAGTTTTAAGTAAAGCGCCAATGACACAGTAGGTTTTAGACTTTTACAGTGAGAAGAACTCTTGTTTGTAGTAATCTTTGTTCGTTTCAAGCTTGATTTGCATATTCAATTTAAGTTTCACTCGTTTTAAGATTTATTTATTCATTTGCATTAATATCTATTGCATGTTTGTTTGCATTCATTGTTTATTTAATTTCTGTTCGTTTTAAGTTTCATTTATGCTTCAATAGCAAAATATTTTTTTTCGTTTCAAGCTTGATTTTCATATTCAATCTAAGCATTACTCACTTTAAGATCTATTTATTCATTTCTATTATTTCTTGTTGTATGTTTTTCTATGATTTTTTATTTAATTTCGGTTTGCTTTGGGTTTCATTTATTATTTAATATTTATTTCTGGTCGTTTTGAGTTTGAATTTTAAAAGGTATTTATATCTGCTGAGCTTAAGTTTAAAATGGCCTTTACTTTCCTTTGAAAAGCTTATTTTGGGGTAAGTTTTTTAAATTAATTTTTGTTCGGGTTTTATTGCAAAAAATTTCAAGTTTTTAAAAATTTCTTTTTTCAAAATCAAACTTAAAAAAAAAATAAATCAAATATTCATCAAAGTATCAAAACTGGTATCAAAGTAACAATATCAAAGCGAAAAAATGGGTTTGTGTCAACCTCAGAGTTTTTATTATCTGATGTTTGAACTATTTTTGACAAAATGGCTATTTCAGAATTTTTTATCGGATGGGTTTGGGAAAAAAGGGCGTGTGGGGATTAATTAAACTTCGGTCTATTTTGACTCTTTAAAAGTGAACTAGAACTTTCTATTTTCTGTCAAATGAGCCCTCTCTGAAGTTTATATGACTATCCTTTCTATAAGAACCATATATGCCGTATCCCAAGAGTACAACTTATAACACCTGTCTTTAGGCCTAGAGGGGTTGTGTCGACACCGGATTTTTAATATCTGATGATTGAACTATTATTAACAAAATGGTCACCTCATATTTTTATCGGATGGCTTTATCCATCCGATACACCCAAAGGCGTAGAGGGCGGGAGGGGCTAAGTTGCCCTCCGATCTTTTCTCACTCTGAGAAAATGAACTATAACTTTTAATTTCCATTCAAATGAACCTTCTCTGAAGTTTATACGAGCATCCCTTTCATAAGAACCACATACGGCCCCAGGACATAGCTTACAAGGCCTGCCCCCCGGGCCCTGGGGGGATGGTTCGACACCGGAGTTTTTGTTATATGATCTTTGAACTATTTTGAAAAAAATGGCTCTCTCAAAGTTCTTATCGGATGGGTTTGAGGAAAATATGGCGTGGAGAGGGGGGCTAGTTGCCCTCCGATCTCTTTTGACTCTTAAAAAGTGAACGAGAACTTTCAATTTCCAATCATATGAGCCCTCCGAAATTTATACGAGCATACCTTCCATAAGAACCATATATGCCCCTAGACCACTACTTACACCGTCTTCCCCAGGCCCTGGGGGAGTTTTTCTTATCGGACCTTTTAACTATATTTAACGATATGGCCATACGTAAAAGAGTTTTGTTATTTGATCTTTGAACTGTTTTTAACAAAATGGCTACCTAAATTTTTTTTTATCAGATGTATTTGGCGAAAAAGGGCTTGGGGGCCAGTTGCCCTCCGATCACTTTTGACTCTTAAAAAGGGCACTAAAACTCTCGATTTTCAGTCGAATGAGTCCCCTTTGAAGTTTATACGACGACCCCTTTTATATGAAGTGCTTCTGGGAAAAAAAATAAATGGAGTGTGGGGGGAGGCTAGCTGCCCTCCAATCACTTTTGACTCTTAAAAAGTAAATTACAACTTTCAATTTCCAATAAAATGAGCCCTCTAGGAAGTTTATTCGAGCATCCCTTCCATAAAAACCATATATGCCCCCAGGGCATAACTTACAACGCCTACCCCCAGGCCCTGGGTGGCTGTGTCGACACCGGTGTTTTTTTGTTATCAGAACTTTGAACTATTTCTAACAAAATGTCTATCTCAAAAATTTTATCTGATGCATTTAGGGCGTGGAGGAGGGGGGGGGGGGCGGCTAGTTGCCCTCCGATCTTTTTTGACCCTTAAAAAGTTACGGATAACTTTCAATCTTAAATAAAATGAAGCTTCTCTCAAATTTATGCGAATAATCCTTCCATAAAAACTATCCATGCCCAAAGAAAGTTGCTAAAAATACCTGCCTCCGGGTCCTGGGAGGCTCCATTGACAGAGGAATTTTTCTTATCTGACCTTTGAACTATTTTTAATAAAATGGCTATTATAAAAATTTTATCGGATGGGCTTGGGGAAAAATGGATGTGTGTGTGCGGGGGGGGGGGGAGGGCGGGGATAGTTGCCCTCTGATATCTTCTAACTCTTAAAAATTGAAATAGAACTTTTAATTTCCAATCAAATGAGCCCCCTCTGAAGTTTATACGAGTATCCCTTTCATAAGAACCATATACGCCCCCAGGACAACACTTACAACGCCTATCTCCGGCCTCTGGGAGGAGTTTTTGTTATCTAATTTTTGAAATATTTCCAAAAAAACTGGCTATCTCAAAATTTGTAGCGGATGGGTTTGGGGGAAAAAGAGCAAGAGGGGGGGGGGCTAGTTACCCTTAACTCTCTTGACTCTTAAAAAGTGAACTAGAACTTTCAATTTCCAATCAAATGAACCCTCTATGACGTTTACACGAGCATCCTTTTCATAAGAAACATACATGCCCTAAGGGCATAACTTAGAACGCCTTCCCCTGGGCCCTGGGGGGTTGTATTGACACCGGATTTTTTCTTATCCGACCTTTGAACTATTTTAAAAAATTTCTATCTCAAAATTTTCATTAGATGGGGTTGGAAAAATAAGGCGTGGGGGGGGGGGGGCTAGCTGCCCTCGGATCTCTTTTGAGTATTAAAAAGTGAGCTCAAACTTTTAATTTCCAATCAAATTACCCCTATCTGAAGTTTATACGAGCATCCCTTTCATACGATTCATATATGCCCCAGGGCATAACTTACAACGCCTGCCCCCGGGCCCTGGGGGTTGTGACGACACCTGAGTTTTTTTTTATCTGACTTTTGAGCAAGTTTTAGCTTAATGGCTATCTCAAAATTTTATTGGATGCATTTGGGGAAAAAGGGGCTTGGGGAGGGGGGGGCTAGCTGCCCTCCAATCTCTTTTGACTGTAAAAAACTGAACTAGAGCTTTCAATTTCCAATCAAATGAGCCATCTCTGAAGTTTTTACGAGCATCTCTTCAATAAGAACCATATATACCCCCAGGGCATAATTTACAACACCTGCCCTCGGGCCCTGGGGGGCCGTGTCGACCCCGGAGTTTTCGTTATATGGTCTTTGAACTATTTAAAAAAAAGCTATCTCAAAGTTTTTATCGGATAGGTTTGAGGAAAAAAGGGCGTCGGGGGGGGGGGAAGGCTAGGTGCCCTCCCATCTCTTTTGACTCTTAAAAAGTGAACTAGAACTTTCAATTCCCAATAAAAATAAGCCATCTTTGAAGTTAACACGAGCATCCCTTCCATTAGACCCATATATGCCCCAGGGCATAACTTACAACGCCTGCTCCCGGGCCCTGGGGGGTTGTGTCGACACCGGAATTTTTGTTACATGATCTTTGAACTATTTTTAACAAAATAGCTATCTGGCTAAGCTCCAATATCTTTTGACGCCTGACTTTTACAATTGACTCTTAAAAAGTAAACTAAAACTTACAATTTCCAATCAAATGAGCCCTCTCTGAAGTTTATATGAGCATTCCTTCCATAAGAACCATAAATACCCCCAGGGCATAACTTATAACCCTTGCCCCTGAAGACTATGGAGGGAGTGTCCTCCTCAAACATATAATTTCCAGAACGTTTAACTACGTTGAACAAAATGACTATATCAAATTTTTTATTGGATGTGTTTGGGGAAATGGTGGGCGTGGAAGGGGTGTTCGGTTGCCTTAGAATCACTTTCGACTATTAAAAAGGGAACTAGCCATTTAAATTTCCATTCGAATGAGCCCTTTCTGAAGTTTCTACGACAGCGCTGTCTATACAAAACCTTATATGCCCCCAGGGCATAAGTTACAACCCTTGCCCCGAGGGCTGTGGGGGGGGGGTTGCCATCCTCAAAGACCTAATTTCCGGAACTTAAAACTACGTTGAATAAAATGGCTATCTGAAAATTTTGATTGGATGTGTTTGGGGAAAAGGTGGGCGTGAGAGGGGGGCTAGTTGCCCTCCAATCACTTTCGACTATTAAAAAGGGCACTAGCCCTTTTAATTTCCAATCGAACAAGCCTTTTTTGAAGTTTCTATGACAATACCTTCTATAAAAACCTTATATGCCCCCAGGGCATAACTTACAACCCTTGCCCAGAAGGCTATGGGGGAGTATCCTCGTTAAAAACATAATTTCTATCTGGAAATCAACTACGCTGAACAAAATGACTCCAAATTTTGATTGGATGTGTTTCGGGAAATGGTGGGCATGGAAGGGGTTAATTGCCTTCCAATCACTTTTAACTATTAAAAAGGGAAGAAGCCACTCCAATTTCCAATTGAATGAGCTCTTTTCGAAGTTTCTACGACAACTTCTTCGATACGAAGTGCCCTGCTCTAAAGGAAAAAAAAACAGAAATAATACATTGTGCCAACATCGTTCTTATTTGCCCCCTGGCTATAACTTAAAACCCTTGCCCTGAGGGTTGCGGGGGAGTGTCCTCCTCAAAAACATATTTTCTATCTGGAGTCAACTACGCTGAAACAAAATCACTATTTCAAAATTTTGATTGGATGTGTTTGGGGGAATGATGGGCGTGGGGGGGGGGGGGGGGGCTATTTTCCCTCCAAAAAAATTAGATAACAAAAACTGCGGTGTCAACACAACACACCAGGGTCCGGGGGGTAGGCGTTGTAAGTGTTGTCCTCGGGGCGTATATGGTTCTTATTGAAAGGGATGCTTGTTTAAACTTCAGAGAGGGCTCATTTGATTGGAAATTGAAAGTTCTAGTTCACTTTTTAAGAGTGAAAAGATATCCGAGGGCAACTCCCCCCCCCCCACACACACCCTTTTTTCCCCAACCCATCCAATACAAACTTTGAGATCTTCATTTTTTTTAAACAGCTCAAAGGTCCGATAACAAAAGCTCCGGTGTCGACACAACCCCCCGGGCCCGGGGGCAGGCATTGTAAGCAATATCCTGGGGCCGTATATAGTTCTTATGAAAGAGATGCTCGTATAAACTTCGGAGAGGGCTCATTTGAATGGAAATCAAAAGTTCTAGTTCATTTTCTAAGAGTAAAAAAAGATCGTAGGGCAACTAGCCCCTTTCGCCCTCCATGCCTTTCGGTTTACCAGATGGATAAACCCATTCGATAAAAATTTGAGGTGACCATTTTGTATAAAAATAGTTCAAACATCAGATATTAAAACTCCGGGGTCGACTGAAAACTATATACGTCTTGAACAGTCTTGGAAAGTATAAACAACATCAAATTGAATATTTGATGTATAATGATATTAATTGTTGAAAGATCCATCAATTCAAGAGTTTATTTCATTGTAACTTTATTTTTATTTTCAATGCTGTAAGGACTGAAAAAGAAAATATTTATAATATAATTCGTGTTCAGTTAAGCGCCAATGACACAGTACGTTTTAGACTTTTACAGTGAGAGAAAGAGGCGATACCCAAACTCTTGTTTGTAGTGATTTTTGTTCGTTTTAAGTTTGATTTGCATATTCAATTTGAGTTTCACTCGTTTTAAGGTTTACTATTCATTTACATTAATATCTATTGTATGTTTGTTTGCATTGATAGTTTATTTAATTTCTGTCGTTTAAGTTTCATTTATACATCAATAGCAAAATATTTTTTTTTTGTTTTAAGCTTGATTTTCATATTCAATAGAAGCATTAATGGCTAAAAGATCTATTTATTCATTTGCTATGATTGTTTATTTAATTTCTGTTCGTTTTGGGTTTCATTTATTCTTTAATAGCAATTTCTGGTCGTTTTGAGTTTAAATTTTAACAAATATTTGTATCTGCTGAGCTTAAGTTTAAAAAGGCATTTACTTTTCTTTGAAAAACTTATTTTTCGGGAACTTTTTTTTTATTAATCACCAAATATTACTAGCTTGATACAATAGAAACTCCTGAGCATATTTTATCCTCGGTATATACAAAATTATGGCTTTAAACTGTCGAATATTAAACTGTCGAATTTTAAATTGGCATACAACCTACTTGTCAGAAGGATCGACAAGCTTGACTTCATTTGTCACCAAAAGGGGCTTTTCTTCTTTTACCATCATACCAGGGTAATCTTTCTCCTTTCCAATTGTTGAATATTTGCAATTTAGTCCTTCAACACAGATCCAATTCCGCTCTTCAACTATGTAATTCACATGTCCTTGCTTTCCTTTGTCAGATCCTACCATTATTTCCACCTTGAATTGGTTTGAAATAAAACAAAAATTAGAATAAATACGGAAACACATGAGAAAGCAGAGAATAGTCTATATAGAGTGATTGGCAGATTTATTTACTTATTCTTCCTTAGAAGAAAAAACATATCGTAATACAAAACAATTACTTTAAACGCAATTTTTCTACTTTCTACAATCATGAATGGCATTTTAGCTTGAAATATGAACCATTAGACAAACAAATTCATATTTAGTTTGTACATTTTTAGTTGAGTTGCATGACAATGTTGATCAATTGACTATGGGATATTCCATGCACTGAGGATACATCTTGATTTTCTTATAATACTTGGTTTTTCGTCAAACTTTTATAAGCCAAGCAAAGTTTAAATAGTGCCAAACAAAGACAATGTTGTCATGGACTTTTCAAATTTGACAGCTACCTTTACAGAAAATACATTTTGCTCGTCTTTGGCTCCCAGGGGAGGACCATCCAGACGTGCTTCTATGACATATGCACAGGGGAGGAGGGGGGAGGAGATCCGTTGAAGGACCGTTGAATGGTCATCTGTTTATGATCCTTCCCATCACAAATACAACCTTCAGATAATTTTTTCTAGAAGGTTAATTGCATGTACTAATGCTGATTATGGTGACAAATTTTATCTCTCATTTTCCTTAATAGGACTGATGACTATTACCAAAATGTGAGCTGCACAAAAAGGCAAAAATTTGGTTAAATTTTGGAGTTTCAAGGAGTTAGAGGTACGGATGAACTTCAAGCCAGAGAGGCCTGAGATATCACCACTGATAGATTTAACTAGACCCCGGCGCCACACCGATAAGGAAAGCCCGGCGGGACCAAAAACTAGCAGCGGCGTCGCGCCGCCGGCGCGATCAATGTTGACCGCAAACATTAATGTTTTCATCAGTCTTTCGCAAATCCCAGCTTGAATCTACAAAAGATTCGGCCCTATTCATGAGTTACAAACTTCGCAAGTCGCTGGCTGGACGCTGGTCTTCTTCGTTATTCATCAAGAGAAGTAGAAATCTGGTAAAAACGAAATGGCTGTGGTGTTTTAGAACCCTTGCATAATAGTTGAAATAATAGATAATAGATTCGCCGTGGCGTTCAATAAGATCCATGGAATCTAATTAAAAGGGACCACATACAAAAACTAAATTAGGCCAGTAGCCAATGAGAAATCCAAAAATGCCCAAGACAATGAAAAATTCCCAATGGGGGCCGTGGGTCAATCTGATATCATTTTATTCCGTCTCCACTTTAAATGGAAAAAATAATTAGCTTTTTGGCATCCCTGCTTTGAATAAAAAAAAATTGAGGTATTATCATTTAGAAATTATAGCCCCCTATTCTCCCCCTCCTATAGGCAATAACATATAATTTTCTTATAAATCGCATTTTTGGGGTTACTTCGGTTTCAATCTTCAATTCCCCAATCTTGTACATAGCCTATAGCTATTTTGTCTCAATTGAAGGTTTGTTTTTTGTTTTTGTTTTTTTTTTTGGGGGGGGGGTGGGGTACAAATTTTTCAGGAAGAAGATTGTATTTTCTTTAATCTATAAGGCGTTCAATAATTATGTATTAAACGTTAATAAAATTTATCTAAAAATAGCAAAAAAAAAACAACAGAATTCTTCAAACTTACAATTCAGCTGTCGCAATAATCTGTGAGCTATCAATTTCAAAATCCAACTGAACCTGTATAGTGTATAAGTTCCCTTCAAATTCAAATTAAAATTCTTGACTACGAATGAAGCAAGAATCTTATAGCAATTGGGAAACTGCATTCGAAATGGTTTAATCTCATCAAACAGTTTGTGATAACGAACTCTAAGTAAGGAGCGACCCGGTTTGATAATAAACGAAACTCTTAAAAACGGATACCAATTTGGATACCAATAGTTGCATCAGAAGAATTGGATTTTTATGCTGATATCAGATATATAAATTTCATCAAGTTTAGTGTTGCCCATCAAAACTTACGAGCCTGAGAAAATTTGTGTTATTTTCGAAAAAGCGGGAAAACACCCCCTAAAGTCATAGAATCTTAACGAAAATCACACCATTAGATTCAGCGTATCAGATAACCGTATTGTAGGGATTTAGAGCTCCTATATGCAAAAATTTTGAATTTTTTTCTGCCAGAAGAAAGATCACGGATAAGATAAGAAATTTATTTCGAAAAATGACTATCACAAGCCCCGAAGGGCCAAATTCGATTTTCGGGGTCATATAATAAAAAAAAGACAAAGAAAAAGCACAACAACTAAAAAACTGGCTAAACAATGCCAAAATCAACAATATCAGAAAGGCAAAGCCGTTCATTAGTCTAAAAAACAAAAAGTGTCAAATGTAAGGTAGTTAGGCACAAACTAAAACAAAACCAAAAAAAAATTTGAGATAAAAATAGTGTTTAAAAGGTTTAAAAGAGAGTATATAAAAAGGGGAGGGAACGGAAGAACCAAACGGACACAAGCATGGGTATCACAAGTACAAAAAAAAAAAATAAAAGAAAAACAAAAAAATCTAGTAGGTTATTTGACCAGTAATCAAGGGGACCAAGTTTTTTTCATACCTGGAGGCTAAGCAGCGGATGGGGGCCAAGATAGGGACGGGTTCAGAAACAGTACATGGTAGGCGGTGTCTGGATGGGGAGTGTCTTTTGGGGAAATTGTTTTCCGCGCGAGGGTTTATTATAGCATTTTTTGCAAAACGGAGGCCCAGCGTTCCTCTCCTGTGCTCAAGAGTTTCCAGCTTGGACTTTTTTTTAGAAGGAGTGAAGGAGTGAACCAAAGTTTCTTTAAAAATTATTCTTAGGGCTCTTTTTTGAATAGATTCAATTTTATCTGATTCATCACGGGAGATGCCAGGATGCCAAACTGGACAAGCATATTCAAGATGCGGGCGGACAAAGGAAGTATCAATCCTTAAAGAATGGGATGGGGGGACGTTAAATTCATTGTAACCCCAAGTAATTTAAAGGAAGACACAGAAATATCTGGGGGGATAGGGTCAAGGAAGGCGGGAGTAGATTTCAAGAAATGTATCGTCATTATATTTGATTTTGTGGAATTTATTCTCATATTTAGCTTCATAGCTTCATCCGAAATGTGGGTTAGAATTTCAAGGGGGTCACTTTTAATATTCCTGTGACATACTTCGAGGATCGACAAGTCATCCACGTATTTCCACCTTTGGGGGAAGTCCTTACCAATATCGTCAGTCATGACTAGAAATAAAAGTGGTCCCAATAAGGTTCCTTGAGGAATTCCACAATATATAGGGAGGAGATCAGAGAAAATATTTTTGTATTTAACAACTTCATGTCTGTTCGAAAGAAACGATATAAGAAGATTTACTAACATAGGATCAAGTTTAAAGTTAACCAGTAGTGAAGGAATTAGGATGGTATGGTCAACCAGGTCGAAAGATTTTTGGAAATCAACTAAGACAAGGTTCAGCCAAACATTTGGTTTATCAAGGTTACTTACAATGGTATGCATTAAATGCACAAGGTAATGGGTGGTGGAAGTTTTCTTTAAGTTACCAAACTGCCGGGTGTCAATACGCGGACAAATTTTATCCTTAAGCCAGTCACAGAGGAAACCTTCATAAAGTTTGGAAAAAACAGAAGTGAGTGTAATGGGGCGAATGTTGGTGAAAGTCAGACTGGTGCATTTTTTAGGGACAGGTGTTAGAAAACCTTGTTTCCAGCAGCTTCGGAATTTACCAAATTTTGTGATGTGGTTGAAAATATTTGATAAAGGCTCAGCAATTCCGAAGCTGCTGGAAACAAGGTTTTATAACACCTGTCCCTAAAAAATGCCCCAGTCTGACTTTCGCTAACATTCGCCCCATTACACTCACCTCTGTTTTTTCCAAACTTTATGAAGGTTTCCTCTGTGACTGGCTTAAGGATAAAATTTGTCCGTGTATTGACACCCAGCAGTTTGTTAATTTAAGGAAAACTTCCACCACCCATTACCTTTTGCACTTAATGCATACCATTGTAAGTAACCTTGAGAAACCAAATGTTTGGCTGAACCTTGTTTTGGTTGATTTTCAAAAAGCTTTTGACCTGGTTGACCACACAACCCTAATTCGTTCACTACTGGCTATCTTTGAACTTGATTCTCTCTTATTAAATATTTTTATATCGTTTCTTTCAAGTAGATCTCAAGTTGTTAAATACAAAAATATTTTCTCTAACCCCCTCCCTATATATTGTGGAATTCCTCAAGGAACCTTATTGGGATCACTTTTATTTCTAGTCATTATTAACGATATTGGTAAGGAAATACGTGGATGACTTGTCGATCCTCGAAGTATGTCACAGGAATATTAAAAGTGACCCCCTTGAAATTCTAACCCACATTTCGGATGAAGCTAAGAACCTAAATATGAGAATAAATTCCACAAAATCAAATATAATGACGATAAATTTCTTGAAATCTACTCCCGCCTTCCTTGACCCTATCCCCCCAGATATTTATGTGTCTTCCTTTAAATTACTTGGGGTTACAATTTCCTCTAATTTAAAGTGGGATATCCCCGTGAAAAAAAAAATTGTCCGTAGAGCTAATGCGTCCATGTCTCTCCTTAAGCTCTTGAATGAATTTAACGTCCCCCCATCCCATTCTTTAAGGATTTATACCTCCTTTGTCCACCCGCATCTTGAATATGCTTGTCCAGTTTGGCATCCTGGCATCTCCCGTGATGAATCAGATAAAATTGAATCTATTCAAAAAAGAGCCCTAAGAATAATTTTTAAAGAAACTTTGGTTCACTCCTTCACTCTTTCTAAAAAAAAGTCCAAGCTGGAAACTCTTGAGCACAGGAGAGGAACGCTGGGCCTCCGTTTTGCAAAAAATGCTATAATAAACCCTCGCACGGAAAACATTTTCCCCAAAAGACACTCCGCATCCAGACACCGCCTGCCACGTACTGTTTCTGAACCCGTCCCTATCTTGTCCCCCATCCGTTTTTTAACCTCCAGATATGAAAAAAACGTTGTCCCCTTCATTACTGATCAAATAAACCACTAGTTTTTTTTTTTTTTTTTTTTTTTTTTTTGTTGTTGTTGTTTTTGTTGTACTGGGGATACCCATGCTTGTGTCTGTTTGGTTCTTCTGTTCCCTCCCCTTTTTATATGGTCTCTTTTAAACCTTTTCAACACTGTTTTTATCTCATTTTTTTTTTGGTTTTGTTTTAGTTTGTGCCTTTATAACTGCCTTATATTTGACACTTTTTGTTTTTTAGACTAATGAACGTCTTTGCCTTTCTGATATTGTTGTTTTTGGTATTGTTTAGCCAGTTTTTTAGTTGTTGTGCTATTTCTATGTCTTTTTTTTATTATATGACCCCGAAAAACGAATTCGGCCCTTCGGGGCTTGTGATAGTCATTTTTTTAAATAAATATCTTATCTTATCCGTGATCTTTCTTCTGGCAGAAAAAAATTCAAAATTTTTGCATATAGGAGCTTTAATCTCTACAATACGGTTATCTGATACGCTGAACCTGATGGTGTGATTTTCATTAAGATTCTATGACTTTAGGGGATGTTTTCTCACTTTTTCGAAGATAAGACAAATATTCTCAGGCTCGTATCTTTTGACGGGTAAGACTAAATTTGATGAAATTTATATATTTGAACTCAGCATAAAAATCCAATTCTTTTGATGCAACTATTGGTGTCCAAATTGGTATCCGTTTTTAAGAGTTTCGTTTACTATCAAACCGGGTCACTCCTTACTTAGAGTTCGTTATCACGAACTTTTAGATGAGATTAAACCATTTCGAATGCAGTTTCCCAATTGCTATAAGATTCTTGCATCATTCGTAGTCAAGAATTTTAATTTGAATTTGAAGGGAACTTATACACTATACAGGTTCAGTTGGATTTTGAAATTGATAGCTCACAGATTATTGCGACAGCTGAATTGTAAGTTTGAAGAATTCTGTTGTTTTTTTTTTGCTATTTCTAGATAAATTTTATTAACTTTTAATACATAATTATTGAACGCCTGATAGATTAAATAAAATAAAATCTTCTTTCTGAAAAAATTTTACCCCCCCCCCAAAAAAAAAAAAAAAAAAAAAAAAAAAAAACCTTCAATTGAGACAAAATAGCTATAGACTATGTACAAGATTGGGGAAATGAAAATTGAAACGGAAGTGACCCCAAAAATGCGATTTATAAGAAAATTATATGTTATTGCCTATAGGAGGGGGGGGGATAGGGGGCTATAATTTCTAAATGATAATACCTCAATTTTTTTTTAATTCAAAGCAGGGATGCCAAAAAGCTAATTATTTTTTCCATTTAAAGTGGACAATAAATTTACTTTAAGCAACAAATCTAATTCTTAACTTTTACGCGTCACCTACACTTTTTTAAATATCAATTAGCAGCCGAACTGGACACACAATAAGTCACCATACACTACCTGAAACTTTTCCATTATAAAAAAATTGCCTTAACCGTAGAAAAGGGTGTCGTTCCCCCACAGGAAACTCTTCTTACGGTGGCTATCTCTTACCAACTCATAAAACTTTTCCAAATAGTTACCCGTCATGTCCCCCCCCCCCCACAAAAAAAAGGAACTAAAGCAAACTATTAAATTTAATAACAATAACAAAACTTAAAGAAAGATTTCTATCATTATAACTTTCTTTAACACAAGAAACCACCATAATATATACGCAAAAACAAAAAAAAAAAAAACATCGAAGAAAGTTATAATGATAACACTTTTTAAATTTACCTTTTCTTCTTTTCACTTTAAAAACAAATTAGGCTGCTATTTAACGAGAATGCACCTTAAGACCAAGGCGAAGTACTAAATTTATGTTTGGTGATGTTTCGCCATGGGGGCGTTTGCCAAGAGGAAATTATGTTATGGGGACATCTCCACGGAAATTTTCGCAGACAAGCCGAGTTTGTAACTATATTTCACTAGAGTCGTAGCCAAAAACTTACTTCTCGATTTGAATGAGCTATTCCAGCGTCTTCAGAACTACCCCTGCCCTGGGAAACAAATTCTGGGTACATGGCCAAATCTTCCTTGTCCTTCTCAAGCGCTGTATCTACCTCAACCTCAGACTCGTTTTGTGATCGAGCTTTTTTCACTGTCCTAGATACACTTGCTTAAAAGGGGTTTCGCGGGGCTCCTGTCATTTGAATTCTGATTGCTTTTCCATTGTATTTAGAAATTTCATGCCTTCTTTTCCACTCGTAGTCAAAGTTTGACCCATAGTCCATGCACGTAACCTTGTCTCTCACTTTCTGTTTATTCATGTTATCCAATCAGACTTAACTTTAGCAACTAGTCTACAATAATGTTGACAGGCTAAATCTGAATGAACTATCTGAGAAAGACAAACACTCTATACGAGCAAGAATCGGTTTAGAAACGAAGCGAGATGCTGCCAGTACAGTAACCATGTTACAAAATATAGATGTGAGTAAGAAGATGTTTTGAAACAAAGCGAGTTGCTGCCAGTTCAGTTCCTTTGGGAATCATTTGACCAGATACCTGAAAGGGTCATTAAATCTGGTTTAATTTAAACGACCTTGTCTCTGAGTGAAAGTCTTTCCAAGAGGAAGAAAAACGACTCGAACTGTCACTGACTGAGATGAGCGCCCGGGACCTGGATGAGGCCAAAATAAACGACTGATACAACTTAGCAAGAGGCAGGGGGTGTATCACCCCCCTCACCCCCCCCCCCCTTCGAGCCACCCCTGAGATCAACAAGGTCAAAAATACACTTATCAGACACACAAACTCCCGAAATAAAATGACGACAAATATGTAGAAACTTGCATTGTTTGCGAAACTTAGAGAAACCACTATCAAAATGCTTGCAGATCACATTTTCCTGTCTGCTTATTTTTAAATTTGTTTCCCTTTTATCCATCACTATCGTAATTTTTTTCAAAAAAAATAACAATGTCATCGTCTGGTAATGACGTCTCCATAACCTTATTAATCCTTTTGTTTAGTTTATTATCACCTGATAATTTATGTAAAAAACTGGAAGGCGCTGGACTATTCCCGAACTCAAGGGCGTCATCAGTAGTCATACTACACGAAGGTATCTGTAGGCTCTCATGGGATACTTTGCAACTAATGCTGGATTTGCTGAACTCTGATAATTAATCCCCTAGTGTTGTAATAAGTGTTTCGTTGTTTTTTAAGTCCTCTTGTAATCTGGTGATTTTCGATTTAAGAGTCACTTGATTGTTTTCTAGATTGTAGAGTTCATCTTCATAAGGAGGCGATGGGAATTATGGGATTTGATATTTTCACTTAATTTTTAATTTCAAGATCACATTCATGGAGTAAATCGTTACCAATTTTTTGGTCATTGAGAAAAATGTCAACTTGTTTTTTCAAATCTTCTATGGCTACTTCATGCTCTGAATTCTTCTCTAACTGGGAATTGTATTTAGCTCGGAAATCAGCCAGCTGTTTGATTTGTTTAACACAGTCAACAAAAGGGGGGACTTGGGAAGCTTGATTTTATTTTAACTGATTTTGGGGTTGTAGGTTCTGTGGCAGACTTGGGTGTAGAGCGTGGTTTAGAGCCAGGGGGTAGAGAAAGTGGTGTTAAAGGTGTTTCAGGGTCATCATTCAAAGAACGGGGGGACTGGCAGTTTCAACATAGCCACTCACCGCATTGTTTTCTCTCCTCAATAGAAATGCCTGCACGTTTTGGATGAAACCACTGTTGACACCGGCTGGCGGATGCATGTTTATTATTTTTTTTTCCGATGGGTGATCGTATCGACCCCGTGGTCCTAGAATATTTCGAGAGGGCTCATTTGAACAGAAATATAAAGTTCTAGTACCCTTTTAGAGTGACCAAAAAAATGGAGGACAACTAGGCCCCCTTTCACGCTCATTTTTTTCCGAAAGTCAACGGATTGAAATTTTGAGATAGCCATTTTGTTTAGCATAGTCGAAAAATATAATAACTATGTCTTTAGGTGTAAAATGACCCGTCACAGTCCCCGGGGGAAGGGCTGCAAGTTGTGAACTTTGCCCTTATTTACATATAGTATTTGTTATTGGGAAGTATACAGCCATTTTATTTTTTGGGGGGGGGGGGGGGGGGGGTGCTTGGGGTAGATTTCAAATAGGGAGAATCTTCCTTTGGGAGAGAAATTTCTGATGAGTGAATATTCTAGGGGAAATGTTACACTTGGGGGTTTTGACAGAATTACTATACGAAATCCTTTTTAATTGTCTTACACTTTCTCTGCCAAATTTTTTATATGAAGATGTTCTGGGGGAATTATCCGGGTTTTTTTTCTGCTCTTTTTGTTTTCAGGGAAATAATTTCCACGGAAGGGTGCATTTCTGGAGTGATCGAGAACCGATTAGATATTAATCTTGTTCAAATGAATAAATACTAAGGTGCATTTTTCAGGCTGAATCATCCACAAGCAATTTTACAGGGAGGGGGAATTCTCAGCAAGGCAGGAACTGTCTGGAGGGAATTTGACGGGGGCGGGTGCACTTTACGTTGGATGACATTTCCATGGAGAAGTTTTCCGTGAGGGGAAGGGGTATATTTCATAGAGGGTGAGCCAGATTTACCGGTATTATTTGAAAAACGAACAGAAATTATTCCATATATGAAGGGTTGCTCCCTCTTCAATGCCTAACTTTTTGCACTTAACTTTTTCCGGTCGCATAAATGTAAACACGGGGGCCTCGTGATTATTATTGGAAGCTCTCTTAAAAGATTTAACAACTTAAATATAAAGAGCAAGGTCTTGAAGAGGGGGCGATCCTTCGTATCCGGATTAAATCTATCCTAATCAATATAAACATTATGTTTTAATTTTTCTTATACGGTTAGCCAAATTTGAACCTGTATTAGCTGTAAAACGTTCAGAAATTAAATAGAAAACAAGTTTTTCTAACTGAAAGTAAGGAACGACATCAAAACTTAAAACGAACAGCATATTCCGTATATGAAAGTGGCTGTCCCCTCCTCAACGCCTCGCTCTTTACGCTAAAGTTTGACTCTTTTTCACCATTCTACTTTTTATAACAATAAAAACTTTAGCGTAAAGAGCGAGGCGATGAGGAGGAGATAGCCCCTTTCATGTACGGCATAATTGCTGTTCGTTTTAAGTTTTAATGTCGCTCCTGACTTTCAGTTAAAAAAACTTGTTTTTTTTATTTAATTTCATAAAGACAATACTTTTGTCAACATATGAAGAACCGTGTATATTGCAATTGTATCTGTCTGGTTTATATGCAAAGTAACACAAGAGACGAAAATTAACGAACAAGAGAGTAGTGAAGAATTATTATGGTATACAAAGTAAAATTTGAATGTATAGTCACTAGCGATACACCAATAGGGGTGGCACCATTATTAGATAATTTTCGGGGATTCAGGGAATCAAATTTTTTTTCGGGGTGGTGCATATGTTTTTGGCGAAATCCCCGATCATTCGAGAATCGCGGAGGATCTGACTGAGTTTAGCCGTGAAAAATCAAAATGCTTAAACACATAAGAAAAGAAAAGCTCCGACTTTGCGGTTGACGCAATAAAGAATTGCCGCAAAATTAATTCAGTCAGCCAAACGCTGCCGCCTCTGCCGACGACGGCAGGCATGCCGCGCACCGGTGGCGTTGCGGCACTTTGGCGGTGGTCAACCTGGCCTCTCGTTGGCGGCGTTTGGTCGATGCGCCGGCGTGGCACCGGGGTCTATATTTAACTATATTATATATTAATCTGCAAAGCAAATTTAAACTGACAGAGAAACTTAACAACACACAAAACGCAAGATAAAACTCAAGGTTTTTTTTTACAGCTTATGATAAAAATGGCTTGATTCTTACCATTTTCAAATAAAAAGCCCAAGAAAAGTATTCTTTTAGGACAACGGTTGAACTGAATTTTGTTTCATACAAAATGTCAATCGTGTCTTGGAGAAAAAGAAAAAAACTCACAAGATCTCCTCTAAAAAATGACCACTCTAATAAAGGCTGAATTGGGATGTCATGATGGACATTATTGTCTCTTTGAAATTCTTCTGTCCAAGGCCGGTTCATAGTAAACCAGAAGCTTTTTTTCTTGTGATCTACCTCTCTAAATTGTGGGAATCCTCTTGGTGATCTAAAGTAGACCTGAAATAATTGATACGTTTTAGCTAATATAATCTCCCAAACCAAATTAATGTATTTGTTGACATCTCTTTACCATTAACGATGACTCTGCAAGGTGTAGGACAACAACCCCAAGCAGTACCTGATAAACAAAAAACACAACCAACATATCCTACGATAATAAAGGAGAAGAGATGGAGGGGGGGGGGGAGTTGACCTTAGAAAAAATATTCATGAATATTTCTTGGCCCCACTGCTAATCACAGAGGGTAGCGGGTGAAATCTACCACAAAAATAAGCGCACACACTTTTAACCTTAGGAGGAAATCCTAAAGGATTTTCCAAAGGTTAGGGTCTGATATATACAAACAGAATAATTTTAAGCTAAAACCCCAAATTTGCAGAGTATTTGCGTCTTTCTAATAGTTTTGCAAGGAGATAAAAATGAAGAATCCAAGGATATTTACCCCAAATTGAAAAAAAGGAAAAGAAAACCATCCCCAAATATAAATATTTGGACATCTTGTCCTGTAAATATTTGTTCCCTTGGTGGATAAACATATCTTTGCTTTTTTTTTCTGACAAGATTTCTTTAAAGTTGTAAGGAAAGTTAAAGACAAAATGTACTATTGCGCCAAGCTCACATAAAGGAAGTTTTTCCCCAACAATTATCCTAATATCCAACATTAGCTGAGGAGTTTCTTGCTTTTTCAAATTTGATCAGTTTCAAATTTTAAGTCTTGAGTCTTTTTTTTCCACAAAATTTATGCCCTATGAACTACGGTTTGCTGAAAACAGCATTGTGGCTGAGCTTGAATGGCAGACATCTGAATATTTTCCAGGAATTGCTTAAGAGTTTCGACCAAAGTAATGGCAGATTCATACTCCTTCAAAGCAAAAAAAGAAGAAGAAAAAAAATCTCCAGACTCCAATTTTGATTTATAATTGGTCATAACAGAACACAGAATCCCAAAACCCAAATCATGTTTTAATGAAAAAGAAAGAAAAAGAAAAATGTTGTATCCATTCTATTCGAAAAGTGGAATATCTATTCTATTTCAAAAAGAAATTAGAAAACGTATTATTTATTACAACAAAAGTGCATCATTAAGCAAAAGTCTGTCATTACAACAAGCCAAAAAAAAACAACTGGCAAAGATGACATTTTGCTACTTAAAGAGCGGCAAATTTAGCTCTTCTTTTGATTTTGGCTGCCAAGAGCCATGCTCAGGCCTGTGGCTAAAGAGTTCCCCACCCAACCCCCTGTAAGGCATCCTCAAATTGAAAAATTCTGTTGCAAAAACAAAAATATTTCACTGATATTCATTATTATCTGTTGTTTCTTGAAAAAAAAAATGCAGTTGATTGTCTCTTCCGAACTAAACTCTCTAATAGCAAGAATTCTTACTTTATTAGGATCAAAAAAATTACTTTTATCTAAATCACTCTTAAAATTCATTCAATAGGGCGTAATGAACGTAATCAAGCAGGAATTTAAAATTTTGGCGAGCAGAAACATTCCTTTAGCATAATATTGAGAATGCCATAATTAGTTTACATGATAAACAGTTTTTGGACAGCAAAATTAAGATAATCTACTTATAAATACATTGTATGCAAAGAAGCACATTTTGTATGCAAGAAAAAACGGGGTGCATTTCCCTTGCAAATATGAGGTATGTTTGGAAAACAAGTTATGTTTAGTAGTGCAGTTAAGTAAGTAGCACTTGTTTGTAGTAACTGGGCTCCTTAAAAATCCCGGCGCTAGTTTTTGACCACATGTCAGCAGAAATAAAGTCAAATAATTTTCAAAATGTAAAACTACCAAAAAATAACCATCAATAAATAAATGAAACCTAAGACGAACAGAAATTACAATAGATAACAGAGTCAAACTCAAAACAAGCAAAAACTAACATGATCTGGGCTCACAACCCCTATGCCTTCTGAGGGCCAGAATATAGTTTGCACTTTACTGAAACAAAAATCAAATGTTTTCACTTTTATTACTTTAATAAATCAAAAATAATTAAGATTTAAAAAAAAAAATGTGAGCATAAGTATACTGACAATGACAATGCACATTCATTTGTATTTTTTCAGTAAAGTGAAATTTCTTAAATATGGTGGCTCTGAGGTTAGAAATAAGCTACTGAAGATTATGAATATGATTTTTGAAAAAGGGAGAGTACCTAACGATTTTAGGAAAACCTTAATTAAGCCTCTTTATAAGAAACATGATAAGAGTGAGTGTGGTAATTATCAAGGCATTAGTCTGGTCTCTGTAAGTAGCAAATCACTTAGAAATATGAGACTGATTGACTGAGAGATGCTGTAGACAAAGTTTTAAGAGAAGAACAGTGCAGTTTTAGTAAAGGTAGAGGATGTGTCAACCAAATTTTCACTCTTATGTTAACAATTGAGAAGCGCCTGAGTTGTAAAACAACTTTGATCCTCAGTTTTATTGATTATGAGCAAGCGTTCGATTCTGTTTATAGAAAAGCTTTAGCAAAGGTTTTATCCTTGTATGCATGGGCACCCATATGGGGGGGCCTGGGGGGGGCTCCCGCCCCCCCCCGGGCTGAAGGATGCTGCCGTCTTTTTATATTTTTGTTCTGAGATTTCTATTATATAGCATTAAAAGTGCCAATTAGATGAGATTTACCCCCCCTGGAATTCAGCTTATGGGTGCCCATGCTTGTATGGTATACCAGACAAATACATTAAAGTGATTAGTGCTATGTATGAGAATAGCACTGCTGCAGTTAAGGTAGGGAATGACGTTAGCAGCTGGTTTTGTATTAAATCAGGAGTTAAGCAGGGTTATGTTCAATCCCCCTTTATATGAATTATTTTGATGGACTTTGTCTTAAGGAGGACAGGAAAGGCAATGGGAGACCACAGAGTCAAATGGGGAGAAAAGTCTCCTGGACTTAGATTATGCTATTGATTTAAGCATCCTAGAAGAAAGTGTGAGCAAAATGAATGAACTTTTAGAGGTCTTGCAAGTTCAGGGTGCTATAATAGGCTTAAAAATTAATGTTAAGAAAACTAAGTCACTAAGGCTAGGAATAAGTGAAGATGAAAAGGTGATGTTGGGTAACGAAATGATTGATCAGGTGGACAGCTTCAGTTACCTTGGTAGTATTATTAGTAAAGATGGTGGTAACAGTGAAGATGTTAAAAGTAGAATAGCCAAGGCTCAGGGTGTTTCTTCACAGATGAAAAAAGTTTGGAAGAATAGGAAGATAAGTCTCCAAACCAATATTAGAATATTAGTAGCTACAGTAATGAAAGTGGTCAAATATGGCTCTGAAGCATGGGTGCTCCAAAAAGCAAATGAAGCTTTGCTAGATATTTTCCAGAGAAATTGCTTACGGATTGTTCTGAGTACCCAGCTGACTGACGGTATGTCAAACAGTAGGCTGTAAGGAAAATGTGGTTCAATTCCGCTTTCAAGGGCTATAATGAAAGAAAGGTTGAGGTGGCTAGGGCATGTTTTGTGGATGAAGGATGACAGATTGTCAAAGATTGCCCTTTTCAGCCAGACGTCTAGGGCTAATCCAAAATCAGGTCACCCTCATCTGGGGTGCAAGGACCTCATAAAGAAAGATTTAAAGAAAATGGGAACTTCCTGTGGGGTGCAAAAAGGAGGCTTTGAAAAGATTGGAATGGAGGAGGAGCGTGTGTAGCTGTCATGGCCTCAGGCGGCTTAGTGCTGTGGTGACTTGTTAGTAGTAGTAGTAGAAGTAAAGTGCACGTTATGTTCTTGGTTATTTATTGTAATTTCTATTCGTTTTGGGTTTCATTTATTTATTGATGCTAATTTCTGGTTGTTATATGCTTGGTAGATTATTTGATTCTATTTTTCTCCATTTTTGTTTAATGGAGTTCTTTACTTTTCCTTGGAAAAACTATTTTGCCTTCTAAAGACCAGAACATAATTTGCACTTTACTGAAAACAATCCTTATTTTGAGCTGAATGTTCAAATTTCTCATAATAAAAAAAAAATATAATAACCAAGATTATTGAACAAAACAACATATGAATGTGGATTGACAGTTGAATATACATATACTGATATTTATTCCTTAAAGTCTTAATAATCTTGGATTTATTATAGTTAAAAAAGTGAAAACACTTAAACTGCATTTTGCTTTCAGCGAAGTGCAAATTATGTTCTGGTCTTCAGAAAGCATGGTAGGGGTAGGATACATATATCACCTTTTGGTTGGTTCAACATTACCCTTAACATGCACTAAAAGTTTCAACTTAATAATCTAAGCTGTTCCTGAGAGGTAACTGTTATGGCCTTTTAATAATCTGCATCCATATAGCGTGTTTCAATTGACTTCACTATTCTCTTTAATAGTTTACCAAAATTCTAGTTTGCCCCAGTCTAGTTTGTCCAAAATAAAAACAGATTAGAAACAACAAAGTCAATAAAGTCAAAGTCAAATCTGTTTTCAGTAACCTTTAACAAAAGTTTTCTTTTCCATACAAAGTGGGTCAATCTTTTTATCTTCACTGGGCTACATTCTTAACAACACTTATTTTTTGCTGAGGGTAGGAAAATTGTGAAAAATGAGTTTCAGCACAAGCATAAAGAGAGAAAACAATGTAGCAAATTTAAAAACGAACCCAAGATTTGAACCCTTCCTAAATTTCAAAACCTTCCAGAATGCTGTTCTTTCAAGTAAAATTGTCTGGTATTTATTCGAACCCTTTTTGAACCTGTCAGCAACAGATCAAAACAGCAATAAAAAGTTCAAATTCTGTCATTTTAAACTGTCCAAAACTTTTTAAACAGGGTCCACTTCTCTAGAAGAGAACTGGTAATTGCTACTGGACAAAAAATGTTAAATTCATCACTTACTTTCATTAAAATTTTGAGCTAAGCCTTCCACAGACTGCTAAAATTATGAATCTGAGAGCAAAAAAAATTTAAACCTTAGCAGACCATTCAAACCTTTTCCAGAAAATCAAGATTTTCTGCAATTCTAGCACCTGCTATGTGATCATTCATTCCCTTACATTGAGCACCCACCAATCAGGTGTATCCAAAACGAAAAACTTTGAAAAGACAACAAATGACTTAAATATGAGACTTTTTTTTAAACTTACCATTTTTCTCCAGCATCACTCCTCTAAAGCATGTTTTCAGAGAAGTGGTCATAAATCCTTTCGTCTTTGAGGTTAACGTTTTCATGCAGATGGAGACCACAGAATAGGTGGGTGTGTTCATTATCAGATGGTCCTTGATAGGAAAGGATGCGTTTTTGATTTTTAGTAATGAAAAGTTAATATTTTTGAACCTCCATCCACTTCTCTAGGGTTCAAATCATACCAGATGTTACCCTATAACTTTGGATAGTCCAATTTTCATGCTTTGGTTATTTCTAGTAATGAATCCAAGGCAAAAAAAATACTCCACAAAGCTACTATATTAACCTCTCCAATTTCTAAGCCTTGAAAATTTACCTACTTGACTGGTCTACACCTATTGGACTTTTGACAAAACAATGTAAAGCATGGCATATATTAAATGTGTAACCTAACTCAACCTAGGTAACTTCCCCCCCTAAATCCCAAAAAACAACAGGTTCAATATTGTAATCTCAATGAAAACAACACTTTGCATTCTATTTCTCTATTGCTAATACTGGTTTGCAGGTTTTGTGTCTGGTTTTGTTGACACAGTCTATAGGGGTGTGTACCCATTAATGCACAAGTACCCTCTAGTCTGTAGATCCATCCCTGAAAGTTTCATTTTCCTAGAGTACTAACTGGAGAGAAGGAAGCATGTTAAGAAAACAATTTGAGCTTTATAATATGCAGAATAATCATAGTTAACAAACTTTGCATGCAACCTTGCTATACCTTACCCCCCCCCCCACTAATGTGCAAATATATAAGTCAAGTTACAAATTTTCAATGCATTCTGCCACCCATAATTTATTTTTCCCATTTTCATTTTGTCACAGAACATTTAATTTATAAATATATGGGTTGAAACAACTGAGACACTTTGGAAAGGTAGCAAATATATTATTTGGGCTATATTGGCACATCCGGGGGGGGGGGAGGTACAAAATATAGTGTGGCTGCATGCAAAATGTGTTATCTATGATTAGGCTGATTCTGCAGTAAAATTCAACTTTAGCTACTTTTGGCTATCTTGGAAAGGGATTATGTTAGGAAAATGAAACTTTCAGGGATGGGTCAACGGGCTAAAGTGTGTCCTGGGAAAGTAATTTGAAGTACCTACCTCTACTCCTTCTCTGTCAAGAGGGTCCTACCTTTGATGACCTTTAAAAATCTGTGTGTTACAAAAGTGAAACCTTGCAAAATAGGTTTTCTGCTTAAATGAAGTACAACAAAATTGTTTTCAGCTTCACAACTTAGCTCAATCCTGATTTATAAGGTTTAAAAGATATACAAATACATTTCCTAAATTTTGAAAAAAAAATATTGATATGGCTTAAAATTCTACTCAAACAACAGGAATTGCACTTTCAGAACTAAAACCAGAGAAAAAGAGACTGATAACTGAAAATATAGGTAAAATGTTGTTTTTGTATAAGAAAACCTGTCATGTAGGCAAATTTCAGGACCCACTATAGGGAGAAAGAGAGAGGGTAGTTACTTCAAAATACCTTCCTGGGACATACTTTAGCCTGTAGACCCATCCCTTAAAGTTTTATTTTCCTAACCTAGGCTAACCCCTTTCCAAGATAGCCAAAAGTAGCTAAGGTAGAATTTTACCCTATCCTGCATAGCCTATTATGAAGTAAGAATTGGTTTCTTATGACAGGAAATACATAATTTGGGCTATATATTTGTATATTAAGGTGATTTGGGGTAAGTATAGCCAGGCTGTATGCAAAATGTGTGAAGTAGGCCTTGATTATTCTGCATATTGTGAAGTAGGAATTGTTTTCTTAACATGGTTCATTCTCTCCAGTTGTTTCTCTAGGCAAATAATGTCAAGAATTTTACCATAGGCTCTTCTAAGATAGCCTAGCATTATAACAACAAAAGAGTAATACCCTTTCAAAACATAATAGTTACAATCATGATAATGCACTCTTTTGCTGTAAAATAGCCTACTAAGGATAGGGGTGTCTCAAGGCTCATTTCATTGGAGGGGCAATCTTTGTAAATTTTACTGAATCTTTGTAAATGCTACCTGATTTAAGCTAAATTTTCTCCAGAAATCAAGAATTTTGCTAGATTTCAGGCAATTTTGCAAAATTTCTGCCAAAATTTTTGCCTTTAGTGAAAACTACCAAATGCCAAAAACATTGGAGGGGCAGCATGCCCCTCCTCACCCCACCTCACCTTGGGACACCCCTGACTAAGGAGCAATATGTCCTTTTAAGGGCTCAAAATGAAATTTTCAAAGAAAGCAAATAGTATACCTGGACAGAGTACAAAAAGAGACATCAAGTTGTTCACCTTCTGCTCAGCAGAGTAATGAAAACAACTCCCTATTTATCAGGAGAACAAGAAAGAGTATTGAATGGAAAACTGAATGATTTAGCCTATTTCTTTGTTCTCTCCAGATTTCTTCCATACAATTGACCTAAATCCCAGTTTTTTTAATTTTTAGGCTAGGACTATTTTAAAATCACTTTCATTTACAATAAGCCAATTTTGAAGACTTTGGATATTAAAATAATTTTTGTATTATTTACCTTTTCCATGGCTCTTTCAATGTACCTTTCAGGTAAATTAGCATATTTATAGGAATTGGGCTTTAGTTTTCTAAGCAAACAGTATGTAAACTTCATTTCGAAAATTGTGGGTTTCTAATGGACAGAGTTGCCTTGGAATAAATTTTGAAAGTTTTCGTCAAATAACATTAAGCATGATCATTTACTGGTTAGGTTTAGCATTTTCGATTAAGGTCTAACTCTTTTCTTGAGCAAACAGGTAGCACCACATCCAAAGGACACGGGCCTAATGTACAAATCTCTAGTGCGTAATTTCTAAATAATAAATTTTTTTCACATTCACCTCCAAATCAATCTCCGTGCAAGCGGTTAGAATAAAAGTGACTGATGTTTCATATTGTCCATTAATGCTATTTTTAATGGTATTTGTTTACATGACCCAGCATCAAAAGTTGCCACCAGTATTGAATGGCAATATAATGGAGTGTAGGGTTACTGACTCCTATATTTCAATCCTCCAAGTAAAACAACGTAATCAAATTGTGACTTGTACAGTTAAGTCCTTAGAACCTACTGAATCATCCTAGGGAGGAGAAAACCTCTCATGAAAAATTTTATTCGGACGTCTCTGTTCATACGCCACTTCACAGTACCACACTTGGTTGTGAGCAGGGATGGGAATCTTTCAGGTATATACAAACCAGTAATGTTATGATAAGCAGCGTCATAGTGCTGCCTAAAATAAGAGCGATGTGGGCAAAATCTAATAGTCAAATAGGTTATCAGAGGCAACGCTGTAGCGTTGCCTATAGTAAAGGCCATACGGCTCCAATGTTTTATTATTTATTTATTTATTATTTTTTTCCCCAGAGGCATTTCATACGGAAAGGGTCATCGTAGAAACTTCAAAGGGAGCTCATTCCATTGGAAATCGAAAGTTCTAGTGCCCTATTTCATATTCGAAAATGATTGTAGAGCGACGACCCCCCACTCACGCCCATAAGTTGCCCATACCTCCCCACTAAAAATTTTGATATAGCGCTTATGTCAAGCGGATTTGAGTTACACATAGAAAATGTGTCTTTGTAGAGGATACTCCTCCATAACCCTCAGGGCAAGAGTTTTAAGTTATGGCCTGGGGGAATATAAGGTTTTTATAGAAGGCGTTGTCGTAGAAACTTCAAAACAGGCTCATTCGATTGGAAATTCAGAGGGCTAGTGCCTTTTTTCATAGTCGAAAGTGATTGGAGGGCAACTAGCCCCCCCCCCACGCGTATCCTTTACCCAAACACAACCAATCAAAATTTTCAGATAGCCATGTTGTTCAGCGTAGTTAATTTCCAGATTGAAAATATGTTTTTGAGGAGGACATTCCCCCACCACCGTCGGGGCAAGGTTTTTAAGTTATGCCCTGGGGGCATATAAGGTTTTTGTAGAAAGCGTTGTCGTAGAAACTTAAAAAAATGCTCATTCGAATGGAAATTCAATGGGCTAGTGCCCTTTTTAATAGTCGAAAGTGATTGGAGGGTAACTAGCCCCCCCACGCCCATCATTCCCCCAAACAGATCCAATAAAAATTGTTAGATAGCCATTTTGTTCAGCGTAGTTAATTTTAAGATAGAAAATATGTTTCTGAGGAAGACACTCCCCCACAACCCTCAAGGCAAGGGTTTTAAGCTATACCCTGGGGGCATATGAGGTTTTTATAGAAGGCGGTATCGTAGAAACATGAAAAAAGGCTCATTCGTTTGGAAATTCAAAGGGCTAGTGCCCTTTTTAATATTCGAAAGTGATTTGAGGGTAACTAACCCCCCTCTCACGCCCACCTTTTCCCCAAACACATCCAATCAAAATTTTGAGACAGCCATTTTATTAAACGTAGTTTTAAGTTCTGGAAATTAGGTCTTTGAGGATGACAACTCCCCCACAGCCCGCAGGGCAAGGGTTGTAATTTAAGGATTCTCCAAATCCTTCATTTTATTTTTTATGGAAGGGTTGTTCATATAAGCTTTAGAGAGGGCTCATTTGATTGGAAATTGAAAGTTCTTGTTCACTTTTTAAGAATCAAAAGAGATTAGATGGCAATTAGCCCCCCCCCCTCCTCCTCCACACCCTAAATGCATCAGATAAAAATTTTGAGATAGACATTTTGTTAAAATAGTTGAAAGTTCTGATAACAAAGAACTCCGGTGTCGACAGAGCCCACCAGGGCCCGGGGGTAGGCGTTGTAGGTTATGCCCTGGGGGCATATAAACGTTAAAGCAATCATTAAATAAACAATCAATGCAAACAAACATACCATATATATTAATGTAAATTAATAAATAAATTTAATTTTTTTAAATTAATTTTCTTATGTTACTAAGTTTTAGACAATAGAAAACTAAAAGGTCATAAAGGCAATAAGGTTTCGATGTTTTATTGTTTTTTAGTTGTGCACTAAGATTAGTGAAAACAGGGCCACCAACGTTAAGGTTTTGCACAGCCAGCCCCGTCTGCCCACCCTTTAGGATTAAACCCGACCCCCTAATATCCTCCCATTTGTAGCGCAAATGTGAGGATAGCCTTATATAGTGCTTGTTAATTTTTACATTTTTTGTAAAGTTATTCTAGTTTTTTTAAGTAATTTTTTTCTGTTACTATATTTTAGACAATAGAAAACAAAAGGTCAAAAAGACCTTAAGGCTTTAATGTTTTATTGGGTCTTTTTCTAAAAACTCCTCATTTTGTTGTGTACAGCCAGCCCTGACTGCCCACCCCTTAGCATTAATCCCGACGCCCTGATATCCTTCCATTTCCAGTGCAAATGGGAGGATAGGTCTGTCCAACCCCGTAATATCCCCGCACTTGCAGCGCAAATGGGAGGATTGCTCTATACACTGCTTGTTAATGGTTATGTATTTCGTATAGTTATTTTAGTTTATTTTAATTAAGATGTTTCTGTTACTAAGTTTTAGACAATAGAAAACCAAAGGTCGTAAGGACCATAGGGCCATAATTTTTTATTGGGTCTTTTTCCAAAAACTCCTCATTTTGTTGTGCACAGCCAGCCCTGCTCGCCCACCCCTTAGCATTAAACCTGACCCCCTAATATCCTACCATTTGCAGCGCAAATAGGAGGATAGGTTTATATACTGCAACGATTATATAATTCTTTCTAGATACTAAAAGAATTTTTTCTGTTTGTAGATTTTTCCTCCATATAAAAGGATTTCCTTATTGCTGTAAAGGCAATAAGGTTTCAATTTTGTAATGGTTTTAGTTTTGCAATAAGATCAGTAAATACAGGGACACCAACTGTTCTATCTGCATCAACAAATGGAATAATCTAGCTATTGTTTTTAGAAGCTATTATTTTGATCCATTCATTGTTGCGTGAAAAAATCAGGTTTGATTTTCAGAGGCATGTAATTAAGCTGTCTATAGCAAAGGTCATAAGGTTTCAATGTTTTATTATTGTTAATTAAAAAAAAAAACTTACATAAAAATAAGTTTTCTAAGAAGATTAAATAGCCATATTGAACTCAGGACCAGCAGAAATTAATTCCTATAAAACTAAAAAAAAAATGGTTAAAACTAAAAAAAACAAACAGAAATTACTATTAAAGAATAAACAAAACCTCGAACGAACAGAGATTAAAATTAACTATCTTACAAAGATAAAGATAACCGGTGCAAACATAAATAAATGAATAAATCTTATATAGCTTCAATATTTTTTTTTTATTTTTCCCCCAGAACTGCTTTATATGCAAGGGTTAAAAATACTATTTTGTTAAAAATAGTTGAAAGGTTAAGTAACAAAACTCTGGCGTCGACAAAACCCCCCAGGGCCCGGGGGCAGGAAGGGATTCTCGTATAAACTTCAGAGAGGGCTCATTTGATTGGAAATTTGAAGTTCTAGTCCAGCTCTTAAGAGTCAAAATTGATCGAAGGGCAAATAAACCCCCCACGCCCTTTTTCCCCACACCTTCCTTTGAACTAATTCTGTTTATACCTGAAGGCCGAATGAGAGTTGGACTGTTTTGGTATTAACACACACTTAATAGGCATCTGCTCTTCTCCCTAACAAGGAAAGACACAGAGAGTGTAAGGCAGTGGCGGATCCAGGGGAGGGGTGAGGGGGGGCCCCCCTAACGTAGTCTAAAGTAATGTAATTTACTTTATTAACGCAAGATTGCGTTAATTAAACTTGCTATTTTTTCAATCCATTCATTGTTGTCAATCGCTGTCCACAAGTTATGCAAACTGTCTATTGTTCATATATAAGGTTTTTATCAAAGAGGTAATCGTATAAACTTTAAAAAAAAGCCTCATTTGATTTCAATTGAAAGTTCTAGTTCTGTTTTTTAAAGTCGAGAATAATTGGAGAGTAAGCAACCCCCCCTCCCTATGCCATGAAAACTTGAAACTTTTTGCAATCAAAAAAGAACAAAAATTAATTAAAAAAAACTTTCCGAAAAATAAGTTTTTCAAAGAAAAGTAAAGGTCATTTTAAACTTTAGCTCAGGAGATACAAATACCTGTTAAAATTCAAACTCAAAACGACCAGAAATTACTATTAAAGAATATATGAAACCCAAAACGAACAGAAATTAAATAAACAATCATAGCAAAAAGCAAACAACAAGTAATAATATAAATGAATAAATAGATCTTAAAGCGAGTAATGCTTAGATTGAATTTGAAAATTAAGCTTAAAACGAAAAAAAATAGTTTGCTATTAAAGTATAAATGAAACTTAAAACGAACAGAAATTAAAAAAACAATCAATGCGAACAAACATACAGTATATATTAATGTAAATGAATAAATAAATCTTAAAACAAGTGAAACTTAAATTGAATATGCAAATCAAATTTGAATCGAATAAAAATAACTACAAACAAGAGTTTGGATATCGCCTCACTGCAAAGCCTAAAACCTACTGCGTCATTGGCGCTTTACTGAAAACGAATTATATTACAAATGTTTTCTTTTGCACATAATATTGAAAATAAATATTAAAATTACAGTAAAATTTTGAACTGATGAGCTTTCAGCAATTAATATTATTATACATAAAATATTCAGTTTAAGTTTTTAGTTCTTTCCAAGATTGGTCAAGACAAATATAGTTTCAGTACAAACAAATTTTGGATACTGCCCCCTTCTTTAACTGTAAAAACCGAAAGCCTTCTGCGTCATTGGCGATTCACTGAAAACGAATTACTCGTATATTACAAATTTATTCTTTTCCAGTTCTTACAGCATTGAAAATGAAAATAAAAATTACAGGGGAAAAAAAAACTTGAACAGATGGATCTTTCAACAATTAATATAATTATATATGAAATATTCAATTTTATTTTGTTTATACTCTCCAAGACTGTTCAAGACTCATATAGGGCAACTAGCTTATAGTTGCCCTCGTTTTAAGCTTTATTTTCATATTCAATCTAAGCATTACTCGCTTTAAGATCTATTTATTCATTTATATTATTACTTGTAGTATGTTTTTTGCTGTGGTTGTTTATCTAATTTATCTTAATTTCTGGCTTCATGTATTTTTTAATAAAAATTCCTGGTCATTTCGGGTTTGAATTTTAGAATTTATTGTTATATGCTTAGCCTAAGCTTAAAACGGCCTTTAATTTTCTTTGAAAAACATATTTTTCAGAAATTTTTTTTAATTAATAATATATAATAATTTAATAGTCAAAGTGATTGGAGGGCAACCAGCCCCCCACGCCCCACATTTCCCCAAACACATCTTATCAATGTTTTGAGATATCCATTTTGTTAAGCATAGTTGAAAGGTCCAAAAATTATGTTTTTGAGAGTGACAACCCCCCGCAGTCCTGAGGGAAAGGATTGTGAGTTATGCCCCTGGGCATGCAAGATTATTAGGGATAGGGCGGTCGTCTAAAATTCGGCTGAGGCTCGTTGAATTGAGAATCACAAGATCTAGTGCCCTTTTTAAGAGTCAAAGTAATTTTAGGGCAACTAGCCCTCACCTTCACTTCCTATTTTCTCGAAATGCATCACATAGAAATTTTGAAAGAGCCATTTGTTCAAAAAATAATCTAAAGGTCACATAACAAGGCTTTCGGGGGGTTGACACCCCCCCCCCACCAAGTCTGGGAGCAGGGGTTGCAAGTCATACCCTGGGACTTGTAAAGTTGTTTATGGAAGGATGGTTCTGTAAATTTTAGGTTAAACTCGTTTGATTGAAAATGTAAAGTTCTAGCTCCCTTTCAAGAGTCAAAAGTGATGGAGGGCAACTAACAAACCCTCCTCGACCCTTTCTTTTCCTAAAAACAATTGATCGGAATTGTGAAATAGCCATTTTGTTCACAATAGTTCAAAGAACATACAACAATGCCTCGAGGGTGGATACCCCCCCCAAAGCCCAGGGGCAATCGTGTAAGTTATGCCCGGGGGCAAATAAGGTTCTTATCAAACGGGTGGTTTGATAAACTTTGTATGTGGCATATTTTAATGAAAATCGGAAGTTCTAGTGCTCTTTTTCAGAGTCAAAAGTGAATGGAGCGCAACCAGTCCCCCGCTCCAAGCCAATCATTCCCCAAAACACATCCGATCAAAATTTCAAGAGATTAATTTTGTTTAGCATTGTTGAAAAGTCCAGTAATTATGTCCTTGGGGACGTCATCCTCCATACAGTCTTCATGGCAAGGAATGTCATTTAGGCAGCTCGTTCATTGTTTTCATATAGTACATGTTATTGACAAAGGGATACATGTTTGAACTTCTCGTCCCAAAACAAAGGAGGGCATTCAGGTGAGCCTTTCAGGGAATGTTGATGACAGTGTTGAACTAAATCAAAAAACTTAATGGGTATACGGATTGTCAAAGGGCGTAGCTCAGAAATGACTGAGTATATTAATTTGGAACTTTCAGGAAATGATAAAGGAGATGATCACGAAGGCAATATTTGCATGCCACCACTACTACTACAACCACCACTACTATTACTGCTACCACTACTACTACTACTCCTACTAAACTGCAATTACAATATTGAGAAATCTGAAACAAAATCAAAAGACACTATGTGGATCCACCTTGTCAAAATAGCGTATCTCAAGAATTGATTTGGGTATTAGTTTGGAATTCTTAGAGAATGCTTAAAGGGGCAGATCATGTGACCAAAAGACAATATCAACGCTACTAGTAATGCTAATGTCATTACTACATTTACGACTACTGGTTGTCATAAGCAGGTTGGGTATGCAGGTTCTCAAAAAGGCGTAGCAACAATATCTTAGGAACAGTTAGGTGTGTGAATTTGAAACTAACAGGGCTTGTTGTAGGGAATCTTGAACTAACCAAATGAAAGTATTTGCATCCTAGTGCTACTGATTCTACTCATTCTGCTACTACTGTTACTATTATTACTACTTCTACTACTACTACTGCCATTAAAGGAAAGGCTACTACTATTGAATCTACTGCTACTACTATTACTGCTGATACTGCTACTGTTGCTACCAAACTTAAGGGTATTAAGGTGAAAAATTTAGGAAATATAGGAACTGTATGGGAATAAAATGAAACACACTATGCCCACACAGGTTGTCAAGAGGACGTGTCAGAAATGCTTCAAGAACGGTTGATGGTATTAAGTTGAAACTTAAGAAGAAATCAAAGGTGCTATGCAAGTACTGCCACTAATGCTGCTACAACTATTGGTACTATACAGGCTAAGTGTGTTATGATGAAGATTTCAAGGAATATTTAGGTGGATGTTGAACTAAATTAAAAAAAAAACTATGACCATGTAGATATTAAAAAGCGTGACAAAGCAATATCTCAATAACGGCTTACATTATTAAGTTAGACCTTTAAGGGTAAGCTGTCCCGGATTTTGAACTAGCCAGAAGGCACTATGTGTATACTATTAACATTACAACTAGAGTTAATGTAACTAATGACGCTAGGGTATCAATTTAAAACTTTTAGGGAACGTATAGAGGGATTTTAATTACACGAAAAAATTATATGCATGCAGGTTTTCAAAAGAGCATATAAGTATTATCATAGGCAGCACCACTCTATAATAACGAAAAACATCATTGAAGCTTTTAAATGTGCAAAATCGAGCAGCGCTTCTTCCAACCCCATTCATTTTCCAATCACTTCCAGTCAAAATTTGGAGACAGCCTTTTTTTTAGAACAGTAGAACAATCCAGTAACTATGTCTCTAGGGATATTGGATCAACTCCCTAAATTATGCATGTGGTGCATTACGCTTTAAAACTAAATGTTGCTTTAAAATCAAATACAGAGGCACTGTGTGTGTTGGTGCTAATAAAACACCTCAGCAATATATTGAGAACGACTGGGGATATTAAGTTGTAACTTTCAGGGCTACTGCTATTACTACTTCCGCCCATTAAATTTAAACAAATCAAAAGCACGTGAGTATATCCAGATTGTCAAAGATCATACTTATAATATTTTGGGAATAGTGTTTAGTTTTGTTTTCCAGGTCAGCTTGAGGAGGTATAAAATTGAATTAAACAATACTATTTGTGTCAGGATTAAAAATTCTTGAAAAGTTTCTCTGACATGTAATTAGCAACTCGAATTATTGAATCTTATAGAAAATTAAATAGAAGAAAAACAAGTTTTTTTTTAACTGAAAGTAAGGAGCGACATTAAAACTTAAAACGAATAGGAATTATTCCGTATATGAAAGGGGAAGTCCCCTCCTGAACACCCCGCTCTTTGCGCTAAAGTTTTCTTATTGTTTTAAAAAATAGAGTTTTGAGAAAGAGTCAAACTTTAGCATAAAGAGCGAAGCGTTGAGGAGGGGACAGCCCCTTTCGTATATGAAATAATTTCTGCTCGTTTTAACTTTTAATGTTGCTCCTTACTTTTAGTTAAAAAAAACTTTTTTATTTAGTTTCTGAACGTTTTTGAATTAATACAGGTTTTGATTTTGGCTCACCGTACATGAATAATTAAAACGAAATTTGCGTATTATATTTTACTTTTTTTGGTTAAATGGTTTTCTCGAAAGTTGTTTAATTTTATTTACGAACGTTTTTATTAGTAATAAATATACGTAACTTACGAATTAACTTACGTAACGAACTTCTATATTCATATATTTTTAATACGTATATTAGGGGATTCGCCCCCTAGTCAATACCTCGCTCTTTACGCTAAAGTTCAAATTCTGTTCCAATTCTTTAAAAATGACCTCTTAATCACAAAGGCCGCTAATTTGAATAAATAGCTCTTCTGAAAGTACTAAAAAACTTAGCGTAAAGAGCGAGGTATTGACTAGGGGGCGAAACTAATCATATACGTATTAATTTATGTTTGTTTTAAGTTTTGATGTTGCTCCTTACTTTCAGTTGAAAAACTTGTTGTTTTTTTCATTTGATCTCTGATGTTTTTTTTAAAATAATGCTGGGAAATCCAGCACCCCCTTCATATCAATGCCCCTTCCCCCATGGAAACTTCCTCCATGGAAAGATCCTCCCACGTACCTCGTCCCCTTCCCCACCAGAAAAAATCCCCCCCGAAAATGTCTGTATACTTCCCAATAACCAATACTATATTTAAACAAAGTTCATAACTTGCAGCCCTTCCCCCGGGGACTGTGGGTGATGAAATCATTCTCAAGGACATACGCCTAGTTATTATATTTTTCGACCATGCTGAACAAAATGGCTATCCCAAAATTTTGATCGGGTGAATTTGGGAAAAAATGAGCGTGGGAGTGGGTCTAGTTGCCCTCCATTTTTTTGTCACTTAAAAAGAGCACTAGAACTTTTATTTTCCGTTCGAATGAGCCCACCCGCAATATTCTAGGACCACTGAGTCTATACGATCACCCCTGGGAAAAAAATAAACAAATAAACACGCTTCTGTGATCTTTCTTCTGGCAAAAATACAAAACTCCAGATTTTTGCAGATAGGAGCTTGAAAACTTTGCGATAGGGTTTTCTGATATGCTGAATCTGTTGGTGTTATTTTCATTAAGGTTCTCTGAATTTTAGGGGTTTTTCCACTTTTCTCGACATTCAGGAAAATTCTCTCAGGCGCGTAACTTTTGATGAGTAGGAGTAAACTTGATGAAACTTATATTTTAAATCAACAATAAAATCTGATTCTTTTGATGTATCTATTGGTATTAAATTTCCAGGTTTTAGAGTTTCGGTTACAATTGAGCCGAGTCGCTCCTTACTTACAGTTCGTTAACACGCACTATTTAAAAAAACGAAAAGATAAAAATAAATTTTTCCATGAAAAAGATAATTTCAATAAAAACGAACAGAAGTAAATTTTCAAAAAAAATTCCGCGAAAAAGTGTCTTAAAGAAAAGTAAAGAGTTCTATTAAACCAAAACAATCAGAAATTCAGTCAAATAGTCTTCCAAGCGCGAAACTACCACACATCATCATCAATAAATAAATGAAACCAAAAATGGACAGAAATAACAATAAATAACCGATTCAAAATCAGAACGAGCAACCCCCATGCCTTCTCAAGACCAGAACATAATTTAAACTAAAAAAAAAAAGAAGAAATGACCGTGGATTGTCAGTTTATTATACATATACCGATATTTATTCCTTAAAGTTTTAATAATTTTTACTTATTAAAATCTGACAAGTGAAATTATCTAAAATGTATTTTGTTTTCACTAAAGAGCAAATTATGTTCTGGTCTTGAGAAGGCATGGGGGTTGTCAGCCCTACTCAGATTAAATTTTGCTCGTTTTGAGTTTGACTCGGTTAAACATTGTAATTCCAGTTTGTTTTGGGGTTCATTTATTAGCGAGGGGTTAACAACTGGACATTTTGAGGGACACCCGGAGGCATGAGGCACGGAGGCACGCCGGAGGCATGCCTCCGGAGGCACGCTGGAGGCATATTTCAAAGGGCGCAATATGTAAATATATACAGCTTGCCTGTTATTCGGTATCTGTCGAATATTTCAGCACCTTCAAAAGCGATCTTTTAAAACTTGGAAAAAATCATTTACGGGTTTATTTGGCAAGGAAAAGAACCCCCAAGACTGAAAACAACTGATATATACCTAAAGAAGAAGAACGGAGGACTGCAAGTTGTTGATATCCATGCAAAAACTAGGTAACCCTACGATGGCACTGATGGTGTCACTTTTTCCTATTACACATGAAGCGTTGCCACCAGCTCAAAAATAAAATTCCGATTTTTCTTCAAAAAAATCCCGAAATTTCCAAAAAAAAATCCCGGGACACGGTTTTTAAGTTATGCAACATAGGGCTGCGCGGTGATGACGTAAAAAGCAAGGTGCGAAATTCAAAGTACCGTGAAAAGTGGTTTCTAGTTGTAACTAACAACTGATTGTCAATATTCCTAGTATTATTTCGGCGTGAAAACGTTCTGGTGGATTAGTAGGATCTACGACAAATATTTTAGGCCAAAACAATTCGCCAAAGTTCCGAAAAAACGTGTCTACGCATCCACGTTTCATCGTTATTTGAATTTCCCACCCAAGAATTGACGTCACGCTTCGCAGCCCTATTCAATATGGCTTGGCCAGCGGTAAAAGTTGCCTTTTATCACGTCTTCACACGTCCCTTTCCCTTTTATCATACCTGCTTTTCTGTTTAGAGGCTGTGCCATGACGCACCGTTGGATCTCGGATTCTTAATTATACTAAAAAAAAGGAATCTGCTGCTTTGACACGAAAGATTCCGGAAGAAACACAGATGCCTTTTTCCCGGATGTATTTAGAATCCAACTTTCTTGGTGTTAAACCCAGGACTTTGGGTATTTGAAGAGAAAACTGCAAAGCAACGGTCAGAAAAACTGTTACTACCGAGTTATTCGTAAAAAGCGCTAAGTAAAGCAACCAACTAAAAAAAATAACTAGTTTCTCAGATATTTATTGGTACGTTTCAGTAATCATATCGATAATCACAGCTCAAATGACAACCCTAAGAAAATGGACAAATGAGCTTCAGTAAATCCAACTAAGCTCGGTTAGCACAAGTATAAACACTAAGTCTTCTACTACTAAGTCTTCTACTGAGCATAACAAGTTTTCCGATGGTATTCATCACTTCCGCTGCCCTAGATTTTGGAATGTATTTGAGACTCATAAAATTATATCAAGAACTCAAGCGAATGGGGGACGAGGGGCACACGCACTTGAGCTGGAAAGACCAGCCCCGCCGTGGGTGGCCTCCTCGTCCGTAGGAGACAAGGTTCAAGATTCTGTTCAGTTCTGTGCCCTCATGCACGTCGGTATTAAGGTTATTTTTGGTTTTTTGTTGATGGGTTGGTTATATTTTTTTTTTTTTGTTGATTAAGTTTGGTCGTAAAAAGGGCTGAAAAAAAAAAAAAAAGAAGGAAAAAAGTGCCACCGCAAGAATGGGTTTCTTGTGGACGGAGGACGCCCCGTCTACGGGAGAGCAAATAGTTTTTTTTTGTGTTAAAAAATTTTAAAGGTGTAAGAGTAAGCCTTTTGGAAGACCACCTTTAAAATTCGAATTCGTATTCGTGAAAATTGAAGGATATGAATTTTAAGAAATTGAAGTAAAAATGCCACCGGAAAAGCGTCTCCTAGAGAGGGAAGGACACCCTGGAACGGGGGGAGCGATAAATATTTGGCAAGAAAAAGTTAAAGGGCAGTATGCCTTCATGTCCACTAATACATTGACTAGTATATAATAATTTTTTTTTTTTTGAAGTTTAGGTAATATGATAATGTATAAAGTTGTAAGATTTATATGTTTTTGTATTAAAATATCACCGAGTAGAGAGGAAGAGGGGAGGAAAAAAAAATAACAACTACCTCTGAAAAATGTTAAACAAAATTCCTTCTGTTGACACACAGAACATGGCGATGGTGGTGGTTATGGTCTTGAGGTTAGTTTTGTGTTTAGGGGCCATTTTTAACATGATGATTGTGATGCTGACAAGACATCAAAAAAGTGGAATCCTTTCTTCTGGATAAATGAATTCAGCTTTATGAAGACGTCTGAGTCAAAGCCAAAGACAATGTTGGTGCTGATTTCCATAGAAACGGGTTCTGCTGAATTCATGATATACAGGCTGGAGTCACAGGAACCCTGGTCTACCAATGCGGCAGTTAATGTGAGATCAGCATTCAGCCGGAACCACTGGCACAGAATTCCTATGTCGTCAGGGAACGGCATCGCCATATTGTGCGTGTCAACAGAGTGGCATCTTCGCCCAGACAATTAGCCAAACTGTGTGACCCGCCCAACTAATACTTTCTTTCCCCTGCCAACCGGTCTGTAAACGCACAATTCACCGATACGCAATTCCGATTTCACACCAACCTCTGCATTGGTTTGTGGCGACTCACCTAGTCCTACTTGTCGGCCCTGTACCATCACCCGTTTTAATTGGTCACTACTCAGCTTCTCAGAGCTTTCCCTCACAACAGCGTGGATTCTTTTATTGGTGTTATGGAGCCGTCAGAAGTCTTGACAAGACAAAACCTACAATTCTTCATGTTTGTCACAGGCTCACTAACCCAATTTTTCTCAACTTGGTGTTTCACACACTGAGCAATCACTGGCAAATCTTCAAAGATGCCGTCACTTTCCGAGCCCGAATCAGTGTCAGTCACGGAAGCCTTTTCCTGCTTATCGGACAGAGTATTTTCCTCTGAGTCAGCGTCTGAGTCACTGTCGTGAAGTACAGAAAGACGAACATTCGGTACTTGGTGACCGAAAGCAGAAAGTACGTCGTCGGGTATCAAGGCTTTCATTATTCCCTGGCTTTCAATACGAACTCGCCCTAGCTCGAGCTTGATTTCATCGTTCCTGGGCAAAGAAAAATCGGAACTGACAGACACAACACCAATAGATCTAACTCGTTTGGCCTTGGGCAAGGACAACTGTTCATTAGAATATTGAGCTTCAAAATCTGTTATACTTTCATATCGACGAATTCGATGTAGAAGTTGGAGAAACTAAAAGTTTATTACAGTGCTGTAAGTGCTGGTTTGAGACCGCATCTACCTAAAAAAATCTTCACACGGTTGGCTATTCATGTCGGAGAGTTTGAAAAGACGTTCGAGCCCAAGCCGTTTGAATCGACGAATGAGAAGCACTAGGGAATGCGTATTTTTCTCGAGACAATGGTTAGTGCGTTTGGTTCTAGCTTTCTTGCTAAAAGCATAATTTTTGCTTTTAACGAACAAGGATTTAAAATGTTAAACAAAGTTAATAAAACGACAAGTTAAAAGTAACCTGTAACTAGTATAAAGTTTGCGTCGTAAAAAACGCGCCAAACGCTTTCCATAAGCCAAAGATAAAACTGTGTTCCTTCGCGTCCAGTAACACGCTGTTTCAGGTGTGCCGGAGGCACGGAGGCACAGCCGGAGGCACGAAGGAAGGGACACCTGTGACGGTAAGTTATTAGCCCCTCGGATAAATGATAAATAAACACGGAGGGAATGCATCTTAGGCCAATTAAATTTGTTTAAAGGTTTTAACATAGAATAATGAAACATTTGTTTGTTCAATAATATTTGAAACATGCATGTCCCACTTAAGATTATTTGAAATTGTGGAACCATGGAGTTTAACATGTTTCTCAAGCATTTCGGGTGGGATACGATCAAGGAAAGAAGGAGAGCATTTCAAGAAATTTATCGTCATCATATTTGATTAAGTGGAATTTACTTTCATATTTAGGTTCTTAGCTTTATCCGAACTATGGGTTAGAATTTCGAGGGGGTCACTTTTAATATTCCTGTGACATGCTTCAAGGATCGACAAATCATCCACGTATTTCCACCTTTGGGAGAAATCCTTACCAATATGGTTAATAATAACTAGAAATGAAAGTGATCCCAATAAAGTTCCTTGAGAAATTCCACAATATATAGGGAGGGGGGTAGAGAAAATATTTTTGTATTTTGCAATTTTATTTATTTGAAAAAAACGATATAACAATATTTACTAACAGAGGATAAAGTTCAAAGTTAACCAGTAGTGAACGAATTAGGGTGGTGTGGTCAACCAGCTCAAAAGCTTTTTGGAAATAAACTAACACAAGGTTCTGCCAAACATTTGTTTAACAAGGTTACTTACGATTGTTTGTATTAAGTGCACAAGGTAATGGGTGGTGGAAGTTTTCCCTAAGTTACCAAACTACCGGGTGTCAATACGTGGATAAATTTTAACTTTAAGCCAGTCACAGAGGAAACCTTCATAAAATTTGAAAAAAAAACTGAAGTGAGTGTAATGGGGTGAATGTCGGCGAAAGTCAGACTGGTGCATTTTTTTTAGACAGGTGTCATAATTCCTTGTTTCCAGCAACTTGGGAATTTACCGAATTTTGTGATGTGTTTGAAAATATTTGATAAAGGCTCAGCAATTTTGTCTGAAAAGGCTTTAATTAAGTCAACTGGGATGTCCAAGGGACAAGTACTTGATTTTACAAGCTTTAGGATTTTACTTATAACACCAGAGGGAGAAATAAAGGGGAAGGAGGTATTGGGAGGACTAGTTGGAGTTGAGACAGTGAAAGGGGGGATACTTTCAACGATGGAAGCAATGTACAAGTTCAAATCGTTGGCAGTCTTATGAGGGGGTTCAGGGAGATGAAAATTAACCTCAGAAGGACTTCTCCACATATTTCTTTAATTTTTCTGCACCATTGTTTGGGCTTGTTAGAATATAAATCTTTGACTTTATTATTATAATAATCAGAAGCTGTTTTTCTTAATTTTTTCTATAGGAACTTCCTAACACTATTAGCTTCAGTAATACAAACTGCCTTGAAAAAACTGATATTTTTTTCTTATAAGGTTTTTTAAAAGACTCTATAACACAATGCTTATCTGTAGAACACGTTTTATTTTTTTTTTCTCAGAAAAGTGGGATTCATAATTATCCCTCAATAAATTATGGAGGGACAAAGCCAATGCAGTCAACGTCATTTGTTTGATACACAGTGGACCAATTTTCAGTAGTAATCCAGGAGCCAAAATTGTAGTCCTTAGTCAATAAGAGGTCTATAAGCGGTTTCAGTTATAGAAAACGTCTGTTTAACTTTAGCCAGTGGAGATAGGAGAACGCTAAAGCGGTAGCTACCCCCTAGAGGGGGCAGAGTGGAGACGGGTTTGTAAAACTTCGAAAGATTGATGCAAATTAAATCAAGAGTAGTATTGCCTTATGTAATTGGGACCTTAGCGACCTGTTTTAAATTAAAAGCATTACATGTAGAATCAAGTTTTATATCATTTACGTCACCCATCAGGAAAATTCCTGCATTTGGGTATATTGAAAGTACAAAGTCAGCACTTGCATGTAATTTTTCGATAAAATTTATTTTGTCAGGGGATCTCTGAATAGGAGAGTAAGAAAAACAACACAGGAAAATTAAATTGAAAGGACACGGTAAGACTTTAGGTTGAACACACACCCACATAATCTCATCAAAGGGAGCAAAATACGGAATTGAGATTTCACTTTGGTGCACGTCATTACGGACAAAGAACGGAATTCTGTCACCTTTCTTACCCAGAGGGTGGGTGTCTGGTCTGAGTTTAATAAACTGTGAAAAATTGTTAATTTTTAACATATGCAAATTTTGAACTTGCACTTCAGTAATAGCGATTACATGTGATCCATATATTTTAGAAAGGGTCTCTAATTCATTAAGTTTTTCAAAGTTAAGGCTTTCAGCGTTGCTCGACAAAATGTTGGGAATTAAAAGCGACTTGTGAAGGTACCGTTTTTTACACTTTACTTCAGGAGTTCTAGTGGAATTCTTGTCAGGGGCTAAGCTCGTGTAGTCCTAACAAGGGACTGGGGGATCATATCCATTTTTTTAATACAAGGGCATTGAATTGAGCAGGTACTAGCGGAAACTCTAAACAGCAGTAACCCCGTAGCGGCTGAGTTTGGGGTGAACTGGAGGAATCAGGAGAGATGAGGTCATTTTTGCAGGGATATGACACGATGAGTCCACGTTGAGTGGGTTTGCAAGATGGCGGAGAAGGATAGATGGAAGGGTAGGAAAATGCTGGAAAGCAGGTGGCAGGGTGGGTGGGTTTATCTTTGAAAAAGAAGGAAGGGGGTATGGAAGTGGATATGGAGGCGGGGATATCCTTTGGATAGGTACTCGTTTAAAAATCTAAAGTACAAATTAGGTTGATTACACTTAAGATCACTGAACTCATTTTCTTAATATATGATTGCACTGGGTGATAATTTCCGCTTGCAAGTTCAACTCCATTGTCAATTCTTAAAGATGTTTCATTAACACTGGATTTCAAGAATAAATTATCTTCAGTTTCACAAGGTCAGTAGGATTAGTTTGCGTACCCTTTTTACTCCCTTGAGAAAATTCTGACCAAGGAAGTTCACTAGCACTTGCTTGATTACACATACATTTTTTTTGTATATGCAATACACATTTTTTTGCATATACATTTTTTTTGTATATGACTTTAAAAGGCTTTTAAATACAGATTATTATTATAGTGACGTTTTCTGGTTTAAAGGGTTTTACAGTTTTTACGCAACTTGAAGCATTTTGATAATGCATATTTGGAGCAGAAGCATCAGGTAAAGAAGAAACACTGGGCCGTGCATGTAATGCATGTATAATAATAATATTATAATGGAAAAACGTTGACCAGTGCCTCTTACAAAACAGGAAAAAGACAATACAAAAATTTAGATAAATTTTCTAAAGTTACTGAAGTCGTACATACGACTCTCGTATATCTTGTCAAACGATTTCTTGAAAGAGCTGATGGAGGGTGCCAGAACAGTTTCTTCGGGTAGGGAGTTTCAGGTGTCGACGACTCGGTTTCGAAAGGCCCATTTGCCTACATATTTGTAGAACCTTTCAGTTTTAAGCTTTAAGGGATGGCCACGTAGATGATTTTGGTTAAAGACCAGCAGTGCTTCTCCGGGGCGTTGTCATAACAGCCATTGCATAGCTTGTACAGCTCGATCATATCACCCCTTAGAAATCTGTATGAGAGTGCTGGTAGGTGAAGCAGACGAAGACGTTGTTCGTATGTATAGCATCAACAATTGCTGGCTTAAAACCGAGTTTAAACATTTTGATTTCACTGTCCTTGAAAAGATCACTTTTCTGGTGCTCGTAAAGATCAGATAAGCTATCATAAAGAAATTCGAGATTAATAATCCGTTTCCTGAGCTTGACGATTTCTGCGTCTTTTTTTAAGGCAACCTTCACAGGTATGGGAGTCGAAGACACTATCCGTTTCTGAATTGCGTGTCGATTCAGCTTTACTGGAACACGAGATTTGGGGGGTAATTTTGGATTGATGGTTGGTGGTTATTTTTGCAGAATCAATCGATCCAGCAGAACTATTGTTGACATTACTCGAAACAAAAGGTACAGTAGGGGAATTTGCAATAACACTTCGAACAATCACTTCAAGTTGATTTTCGTTGGAGATAGTTGAATTTTATTCATTAAAAAAAGAGGTGGGATTTTACAGCCTCGATTGTTTGGACCATTTCTGGTTGATTATCGATGATATTAATCTCGTCAGTTTCAACCATTGACGCTCGGCATTGTATGCAAAACCAACTAGGGTTTTTAAGGCGATTACTTTTTGTATGCCAGCTCAAGCAGGGTACAACCAAGCATTGAGATATGAGATATACATTTATTAAAAAAGAAAACAAACACTATTCGCCTTTCGCCTTCCAAGAAAGGCAATAAGCTTGGAAGGGCAAGCGAGGTTATCAGTAGCAAGTACCATTGCACATAGAACACTGGAAAGACCCAGTTACACATTTTCTGTAGCATTCGTTACAAGGATGGGACATTCTAGACTAAGGAACAAAAAAGAGACAGACCTTGAATTGGAAGTTATATCTTCAACAAAAACCGGGTCGCCTAAGCCTGGATTAGCACTGGTACTTGCTAGAAAAAAGTTCACAAGGCTGATCTAGCGTCTTCACTTAAAAATCACAAGCGTCATTTATTTAAAAACAAGACGTCTTGACAGGTCAAGATCTAATTGAAGATAAAAAGGTCAAGATCTATTCAAAGATAAATGGAAGATAAAACATAGGCCCTCGTAACTGGTAAGAGACTTTTCTTTTTTGCTTTTCTCTAATGAAAAAATAAGGAATGAAACTGAAAATAGAAATTTTCTGCAAATATCTACAAGATAAGACCATCCTGTAATATTCAGACCAATTGAGGACGCTGGTTTTTGTACAGGAAAGTAATCGGGACTTGTCGGTTATTTGAAACACACCCAGAAAGTTAAATTAGGTTAATCCTAATGAAAAATAACAAAACATGATGACAATACTTTAGAAACAAAATTATGGAAACCTAACCTAACGTAACCTAACCTAATCCTCACCCCACCCTTTATGAGCAAATATATAGCTCAAATTATGCAAGTCCAATGCATTCTGTCTAAATCCAATACATTGTATCATCCATCAGTTGTTTTGTAGCGATGAAACCGGTTTTCTGAGATGTTACCTAAGCGTAATTCCTGAATGCGTTTCCAATAACAGAAAAAGTACATAGTAATCTGCCAATCGAATCAAAGAATGTTTACCATTATGATCCTACCACACCCATGGGCGCGCGCTGCCTAAGTAGAGAGCAATGTGGATACAATATATTTTTTTTTATTTTTTTTTTTTAGACCAGGGCACTTCTTATAGAAAGAAATGTCATATAAACTTCAAAAAGAGCGCATGGAGGGCAAACCAGCCCCCCCCCTCCCACGTCAATCTCTTCTACAAACACATCCAATCAAAATTTCGAGATAGCCATTTTGATCAACGTAGTTTAAAGGCCCGGAAATTAGGACTTTGAGGATAACACCCCCCCCACAACCCTCAGGGCAAGGGTTGCAAGTTATGTCCTGGGGGATATAAGATTTTTATAGAAAGAGTGGTCGTATAATCCTCGGAGGGGGCTCATTTGATTGGCAATTATAAGTTCTACTGGCCTTTTTAACAGTCAAAGTGATTGAAGGCCAACCAGCCCCCCCCCCCCCACCAATCCTTTCCCCAAACACATACAATCATATTTTTGAGATAAAAAAATTTTTCAGTGTAATTGAAAGTTCCAGAAATTATGTCTCTGAAGATGACCCCCCCATAGCCCTCAGGGCATGGGTTGTAATTTACGCCCTGGGGGGCATATAAGGTTTTTTTAGAAAAGGTGGTCAGTAGTACCTTATATGCTGGTTTCACGAGTGATTGTGTAATATGTCTTACCAGGGGCATGCACCTATATATTTGACGAGTGATTTCAGGGGTGTTATAGTCCATATACACCATATACAGTGCACTTTGACGTGCAAATTGTAAAAAACGACCAATCCTTTTATATTATATACCTATAAAGTGAACAAACACGTTTTGAAAGTATAATTGAGATTATATAACGCAACCAGACTGGTTTTTGAGGCAATACCCATTTTTAGGGCCAATCAGAGAGAGCGGAGGCTACTCCATATACTATAACTTGATTAGTAATTGGATTCGAATAAAAGGAGTGATTTTCATTGCAATTCATATTATTAAGAGAATTGAATTAAGAGAGAATTGTTTATTTTAGAGGATATTAGTAGAGAAAATGAGTGGAGCATTTACACTATTGGAGATTGATGGTGGAGCCGGCAGCAGCAAAGATATACGAGGACCAAACGTGGCTGTGGAAATAACAGAAGGCTGTAGACTATGCCTTGAATGGGATGATATGTATGCTATATATGTGATATCATTGAGCAAATTTAAAATGGAGGAGCAATTATGTTTTATTGCGAAACTGAATATTGTGCATATAAATAGACTTCAGGCAGCATTAGATGTACTAGTGAAATATATTGATGAAAACAAATTGAAACAGTGATTATTATTGTTGTAATTCTGCTCAATAAAATTGTTTCTAAATCAATGATATTTTTTTTCTATAGTAGGCTAGCGTATATTTTTAGAGTAGAAAAAAAAAATTCTGGTTAGTCTGAAGTTGGTTGCGAGAGTGATAGGACTCTTAAAAAATGGATAGATTTGAGAAAAAACAAATCTTGGGGAATCTTGTGCTTATGGACAAACGTTTGATTCTAGATGATGATTTTCTAGAGCTGTCTATTTAAAGGAAGATATTTTCTCAGGAAAAGATTGCTGATATAATGAAAACTGATTCTCCGTCATTAGACTATTGCATGATGCTTTTACATCGTGGTCCAAATGCAATTACACAACTTATTGACATATTAATCACGACACGGCGAAATGATATTGTGGAAGTGCTGTTAAACACTAGTTTAGAAATTTAGGACTTTTTTTCATGAGAAAGATGGTGTTCAAGGATGATTTACTCCCCTCTATCTATCCCACTCAATTTGTTGTTGTTGGTAGCTCAGTTTCATTGTGGGTGTGAGAGTGTCAAAACATGAAAAAATGTTCCATACATGTTTACTATGCATGTACACACTGGGCAGCTGGTCATCATGTGAGACTTGTGCAATGATTGATGAGCATGATGAAAAGTCCAGATTCTGCCACCCATGTGAGTTATGATATGCTGTACAAATTAAACGTTGTAATTCCTATCTTAAAGGGGTATGTGACTCTCATCTTAGAGGGCATCTATTCTCGAATTGCCACTATGATAAATGCAACCAGTGAGAGAATATATATCCTAGTATGAATGGAAAGAATCCTAAGCGTGATTTTAGTTTACTGCTACGAGATTGATATCGTCGTGGTTTAGATTTTTTTGGGAGGAGGAGCCGGGTCATCGATCCAACTGTTGGAACAACAAAAGAATTTGGTTTCTACGTCATTGTTGTGAAGACAATGGCTACTATGATTATAAGCCCACTGATTTTTATTTGACTGTGACGGAATGGGATTCGCCACTTGAGGACACTGTTTGTGACATTGCTTCAAATAAGCAAATTGAAACATGTGAATTCTACAGAATGAATGAGAATAGTATCATTAACTATACAAAGAGACATGACAAGAGTGAAGTTACACTCTATTGCAGAAAATGCGACCCTGACATTGCAGCACAACAGGATCAGTATACTGTGAATTCAGATAATCCATCTGCATTACTAGTTATCGATAAATACCTATACCTAGTAGAAGACGAAATCTAAGGAGTTGAAGAGCCGTTTTTATTATGTAAATACATTTTTCATTTATTAATAAACAGTTTTACACAAGTTTTTGGAAAATGTTATTAGTAGGGCACTAAAATCAATATTAAACACGTTTGTAAGTATATTTTCCACTAGAAAGCCGTTCAATCAAGGTAAGCCAACATAGATGTCGAGAAACTGCTTGTAGTTGTAGCCCCGACATCTGAACTAGAAAAAGAGTAATGCATGAAAACCACATGTCTTAGTCGTTAAATCCTGCGCTCTTCGTTGATTATGAATAATAGTTTTCTAAGTGCTTTCAATAAAGTTGCTGATGTATGGAGCGTAGAATTTATACGATAGGTCAAGAGGATCCAAAAATTCAATATTCTTCGCTGTTTGAAAGATGCATAGCCAACGGCCTGTCTTCAAAGTCGATGGACTGCTATTAAAAATTATTACGGTATTGTTAACATTTGTAATTTTTTCAATGAAGTCCGATGGTATGCAATAGGACTTGTACTGGGACATGTATTGATCCATATTAAATAGGTTGATTATTTGGTTTGTGTTCATGGTGCTAGGTCTAGTAGAAGACTGCCATCGGGTGTGATTTCCCAATAGGTTTCAAATTGACTCAATGATATTAGCGTGATACTCTCAGTCAAAGCATCGGCAAATGTACACTCTAAACGTACAATCCCTGTTCGTACTATGCTCATATCCTGGGTCCCCGACAAGTCCAAAACAATTGCACCATGATTTTTTGAAAACATTGAATCGGTTATTCCATTTTCAAATAGTTGGGAGTCATGATCTAGGGATTGCATGGTCAACTTGTACAGAGTTCTATAGGATTTTTTGTCAAATAGAGTGTACAGCGGAGTACAATTCACTTTGCACACAAGGCTAGATGGACCGAAAAAATTAAAATCATGAGGGAATTCAGTCCAGGATCTAACGGCACTGACACTCTTCACAAAGGCCAAAGCCAATTTTGATGGGATTTCTCCATTGATAAATGATGAATCGGTATAGCTATGAGAGCCGGTGGCAATGTGACGTTCAATTGTGATCGTATGGGGGACAAGAAGTTAAATGTTGTTACCATTGGCTCTTAGCTTTTCCACTGCCAATGCAACAGAGCTCATAACCTGTTGTTTTTGGAAGTGGATAATTGCCGATGTGATAATGACATTTGCATCGAGTGCTGCAGGAAGTATTTTTCTCAAAATGAAATTCGATGGGGCCAGTTGCAACTTTATGTCAATCTTGACATTAGGGAGTAACCATTGGGATATATTGAATATTTCATGATTTAATTTTCCAACTAAATGATACTCCTGGGTCACTGCAGTAGTCAACTCACCGTCAGTATCAACACCTGATCGGTATTCATAGCCCAATGACAGTCCTCTCAACTCCTTATATGCCTTTGGTGTCATCATCATAAATTGTATGTAGCTTGCCTAGTTGGATAAATTATTGCTAGTGCTCACGAATGCCTTCTGTAGTGCTCACCTACAGAAGGGTGATGTAGGGGAAGTAACAGTGCGGTACTGTGGCGTGAATTGCTTGTGAAAACCCGAATGAATGAGTTGAAGTAAAAGTTTTAAAAAGAAATTTTTGAAGCATTTGGGGGAGATGGGACGATGTCAGTGGTTCGTCACAGGGGCAGTAATAGTCTGGTATTGTGAGGTGAAATGCTTAGAGTATCAAACAGTAGTAAAGAAATACGGGCGATTTCTCTGTTTTCAAAAATATATTGTTTAATATGATTCCTGAGGTTTATGTTCAGTGTGAGAAGATTGAAAATGTCCTAGGGGGAGGGGGAGCTGGTGTCATTTGGATGACGGAGGGGAGTGGAGTGACGAGGGTTAGTGTCAGTGTGAAAACAGTGTACCAGCGCCATTCCGCTCTGGACCATAAGTATACTTTTTAACGGTTTGGGTATCTATCCTTCTCGAAAGGGGATTTTCCAACCCCTCCGATTAGGTATCATTGCTTAAGATGTGCACCGCTGCTATTACGCAGCACCCGTGTGTGTGTGCCATGCTGGACCCTCATGGGGTCCTTTTAGTCTAGCTTGCGAGATACACTGACGTCATTCATATTAGACCTGGTCAAGGAAATCCTGGGAATCTTCCAGAAAAACAATACACGAAAAATGGATTGGAATCTTGGTAATACAGAAGAAATAATAGAACGCCTGGAATTTTGGGTGGGCCTGCCAGGGGTGTGAATCTTGCTTGCTGAGCGCTAGAAACAGGGATGGTGTGATGTCAGGGAAAGACACGTCCTAGAAATTCTATAATAATTTCCCTATTATTACTATCTTTCAAGTTATCTCGAGTAAGACCATTTTTTTAACCTCCTTTATCGCCTAGCCAAAGTCCGGATGTCGTCCCCGGAATGAGTAAACACTGACCCAACTCCCCTGCAGTGCGCGGGATGGGTGGGAACGAAAATTTCTAAAAATAGAATTTTCATTTTTGCGTGTTTTGATATTTTGGCTAAAAAATGTTCCCTGTGTTGCACGAGGGCTGAGACAAAGGGAGGTTATGCAAAAATCGGAGATTCTGTTGAACATGGATTTAGTTAAACGGGTTCAGATGAGTGGTTATAAAATATGATCTCATTTACATCTACATCGAAAGGGTGGGGTTAAACAGAGGCTTAGTTGAACAGAGGTTAAATTAAATGGGTTGCGTTGTACATGGTTGATACACTTGTGGGTATAAATGCAACATGCATCTCCTTTGGATTTATTGAGAGTCCAAGCTGAAAGTTAAATGTTTTTAGAATTTCTGAAAAACTAAAGGAATATTGAATCTCCTGTTTCAGAGGCAGGATCTCCGTAAAAGGAATGTTCATTTCTAAAAGGTACTGCTAATACTATAAAATGAACGGATAAGATTGACATTTACTTTAGCCAAAAAGACTGTGTCTCTTCAGTACAGGGGTTTTCAAGCGAATTATGGTAAAAAAGTATCATGCTAGTCAACGGAATGCCGGAAAGCTAAAAGTTAAATGTTTTATAACTACAATAAATCAATATAGATATTGAATCTCCTGTATCAGAGGGGGGAATGCCATCAACCCATAATCTATGCAAGTCCGGTGACGCTCCCCTTCTCCTGGAGTCCTCTCCCTTCGTTTATCCTTAAATTATGCATGCTATTGCTTATATTTATTCTTTTACAAGCCAAAATAATGCCTAAAAATTGCATTTATTATCAAGGCACCCTCTGAAAATGAATGCTAGATGAGGGGGGGGGGAGGTGGTGAAACCTATTGTTAGGATATTTTTAAATATCCATAAATTTATCTCAGTGAAAAAAAATGTATCTCAGTTTATCTCAGTGTAAGTCGTATGACGTCATTGGAGTCCAGAAGGGTGTGCCATGGAGTCTTGCCAACTGTGTTCAATTCAAAAGAACAGGTGACTGTGTTGTGCAGGTGCGAGGGGTTAAGAGTTCCCCTAACTTGTGTATTATACCGAACACATTCCAATTATCTCATAGCATCACGGAATTTTGATAGGGGTGCTGTGACGTCAGAGGGCTCTGCTTGAAGTCCAATGAAAAAAGGATGGCATGTCATCGGAATCCGGGGAGGGAATGTCATCGGACCTGAAAAGCCACCACTACCATCAGCCATTTTATTTTCAATCGAATGAGCCCTTTTCGAAGTTCCTTCGACAACTCCTTCAATACGAAGTGTCCTAGTCTAAACAACAACAACAACAAAAATAATACATTATACCCACATCAATCTTTACTATAAAAATATTAAGCCTTCCAGTCACTTTCAACTATTAAAAAAGGCATTAGGCCTTTCGATTTCCGATCGAATGAGATCTTTTTGAGTTTCTACGACAAAGCTTCCTATAAACACCTTATAGGCCCCCAGGGCATAAATTACAACCCTTACCTTAAGGGCTGTTTGGGTGGTTGTCATCCTATAACAGGACTCCAATGACGTCAAAACACACCCATTTTCAAACGGTCAGGTCTAATATGCTTGACGCAATTCTATGTAACGGTTTAACAGGACCCATGGAAAATCCCCGCTTTTAACTTAACGTTAGTACACACCTTACGTAATGATTGCAAAACCATCACTGTCACATAATACTTTTTTGGACAATTTATTGTTCGCCCAAAACGCTCAACAATTTTTTTCTTTCTTTAACTTAATGACGGCGCACACGTTATGTAAGGTCAAGCAATGTCAGGGTAACCATCACTGATAGATAATACCCTTTTTAGCATATTGTTTTTCGCTCGAAACGTTCAACGCTTTTTTCTTTATTTCTTTAGTTTTCTTTTTTTCTCTAGTTCTAGACCTCACCAGGACTCAAAAGGTCAAATTTCTTCCAAATCATTTGTTCCCTAACCGAGAGGACTAACAAGCCATTCCTAATATTTTGTCCTACTCATTATATTCTAAAATTAACCTATTGCGCGAAACCTGAGATTCCCGAACACGACAAAAAAAATAAAACATAAAAAGAGGCTCATCGTAATATATGCGAAAGAACCATCTATTATAGACAAATATCCTAGCATGCAATACCAGTGGGGTATCGCTGATATTAGATGCAAATTAATGCTCTATTAAAATTTTTTAAGGAAAGTACCCCATTATCTTTTAGTTAAACTTATGAATATTTCACAATATCCTGACAATATACGGCTGCCTCACGCCCCCTAAAAATCATTCTGAGAGGGCAAGCTGATATTAGTGGTACATATAAACCATATTAAGGTGTATTTTTTAAGAATTTTAACGAAATGCATCGTTTCTTAGACAGGAATGTTAGATATGAGTCCCCTCTACCGCAAAATTCAATTAAAGACTCCCGCCTTATCTCTAAGCTATAGAGTGTCCTATTCCTAGCACACGCATGCAACAATGCCACACTATTACTGCTCGTTGGCACCCCTCCGATATCGCCCCATCTCCCCCAAGACATTTTTCAGGCATTTCTTGTTAAAATTATACTTCAAACAGTGATTCCTGGTTTTTGCAAGCCAAACCTATCATAATAGCCTCCAAAACACTCCACACAGCTGTGACATTACAAACCAACCCCCCACTTCATCATCCACATGGCACAACTTTTTATCACCCCTATGACATTTTCAATCATTTTCCAGTGAAAAAAAAACAAGTGAATCTTATTAAACAGTGGTTTTTTACTTGAACATCGAGAGGTCGCCATCTCGCTGCTATAGAGTGATACTCCAAACAATTCACCCCACAATGTAACATTCTAACTGCTCTGTGGAGCCCCCTCTGACCTCGCTCCATCACCCAAGACATCTTTCCGCCATTTCTTGTTAAAAATTATTCCTTCAAATGCCCTGATTCAAATTTTCGCAATCCAAGCCATTTATAATACCCAGCAAACCACTCCCACACCACCCAAGCATTACGCGTCTGTCCCCTGCCATCTCTGTTCCCCTCATCACTCCTAGGAAACTTTCAAACTTTTTCAATGAATTCCTAACCTTGCCATCGGAGAACCCTAGCAACCAATTCAATCGGGCCCTAGCGAGCAACCCCAACGGGGTCCTAACGAACAATTCCAACGTGGGGTCCTAACCTAATAACCAGGAGGACCCTAACAACCAATTCAACTGGGACCCATGCTTCCAACTCAAGTGGGTCCCTAGCGAGCAATTCCAACAGGGTCCTCCTATTTACCCAAAGACCCTAGCATGCATTTCAACTGGGACCCAAGCTTTCAATTCAAGTGGACCCCTAGCGAGCAATTTCAACAGGGTCCCCCTAACCACATGAGGACCCTATCAAGAAATTCAACTGGGACCAAAGCTTCCGATTCAAGCGGACCTCTAGCGAGCAATTCCACCAGGGTCCTCTCTAACAACCAGAGGACCCTAGCAACAAATTCATCTGACACCCAAGCATCCAATTCAACTACCCTCCTAGCCAGCAACTAGCCTCCTAGCCTAACCATCGGAGGAATCTAACAAGAAATTAAACCGAGGCCCAAGCATTGGTCATGGAACTTGTAGCATGCTGACTTTTATTCGTGGAAATTTTCGCATGATTTTGTTCGTTGAACTTGTTGCAAGCTGATTTTTCTCTTTGTGAAACTTTTTTCCCCTCACGAAACTGATTTACTTCATGGAACCTGCTGTATGCTGATTTATGTTCGTGGAATTTGTTGAGAACTGATTTTTGTTTGTGAAACATGTTTCATGTTGATTTTTTGCTCCGTAAAACTCGCACATTGACTTTACTCCTCGTGAAACTTATTTTGTTCATGGAAATTGTTGCGTGCTGTTTTTTGTTCGTGGAAATTTGTTCATGCTGATTTTTTACCATGAGACTAGTTGCATGTTGTTATTTCTCTTCATGAAACTTGTGCATTGCTTTTTTCTCCTCCTGAAACCAATTTTTTCAGGGAACGCGTCGCCTGGTGAGTTTTGTTCGTGGAACTTGTTGTATGCTGATTTTTTGGGTTCGTGAAACTTGTTAAATGTTGATCTTGTTTCTTCGTGAAATTTGTACATGGATTTATCTCCTAACGAAAATAATTTTGTTCATTAAACTTGTTGCGTGCTGATTTTTGTTCGTGGAACTTGTTGCGTGCTGATTTTTGTTCGTGAAACTTGTTGCGTACTGATTTTCATTCGTGAAACTTGTTGCAAATTGCTTATTCTCTTTATGAAGCTTGTACATTGATTTTCTCTTCGTAAAACTGATTTTTTCTCTTTGTGAAACTCCTACATTGTTCTTTCTCTTCGTGAAATTTATTTTACTCGTGGAACTTATTGCATACTGATTTTTTTTTCAGTGAGCGTGTTGCTTGCTGATTTTTTTTGTTGCTCGTAAAATTTCTCGCATGTTGATTTTTCTCTTGGCGAAACTTATACATTTATTTTTCTCCTCGTGAAACTGATTTTATTAATGGAACTTATGGCATGCTTGCTTTTGTTCGTGGAATATGTTGCATGTTGATTTTTCCCTTCGTGAAACTCGCACATTGATTTTTCTCCTGATGAGACTGATTTTGTTCACGGAACTTACTTTATGCTTGTTCTTGTTCGTGGGACTTGTTGTATTCTGATTTTTGTTCGCGAAACTTGTTTCATGTCGAATTTTCCCTTGCTGAAACTCCTACATTGTTTTTTTCTCCTGATGAAACTAATTTTGTTCAAGAAAGTTGTTGCGCGCTGATTTTTGTCCGTGGTAAATATTGCATGCTGATTTTTTGTTCGTGTTTCATGTTGATTTTTCTCCTTGTGAAACTGATTTTCTTCATGCATCTTGTTGCGTACGTATTTTTTTTGTTCGTGGAACTTGTTGCATGCCGATTTTTGTTCGTGAAACTTGTCATATGTTGATGTTTTTTCTTTGTCAAACTTTTACATTGATTTTTTCTCTTCGTAAAATTTATGCATTGATTTTTCTCATCGTTAAACTTATTTTCTTATGGAACTTGTTGCGTGCTGATTTTTGTTCGTGAAACTTGTTGCGTACTGATTTTCATTCGTGAAACTTGTTGCAAATTGCTTATTCTCTTTATGAAGCTTGTACATTGATTTTCTCTTCGTAAAACTGATTTTTTCTCTTTGTGAAACTCCTACATTGTTCTTTCTCTTCGTGAAATTTATTTTACTCGTGGAACTTATTGCATACTGATTTTTTTTTCAGTGAACGTGTTGCTTGCTGATTTTTTTTGTTGCTCGTAAAATTTCTCGCATGTTGATTTTTCTCTTGGCGAAACTTATACATTTATTTTTCTCCTCGTGAAACTGATTTTATTAATGGAACTTATGGCATGCTTGCTTTTGTTCGTGGAATATGTTGCATGTTGATTTTTCCCTTCGTGAAACTCGCACATTGATTTTTCTCCTGATGAGACTGATTTTGTTCACGGAACTTACTTTATGCTTGTTCTTGTTCGTGGGACTTGTTGTATTCTGATTTTTGTTCGCGAAACTTGTGTCATGTCGAATTTTCCCTTGCTGAAACTCCTACATTGTTTTTTTCTCCTGATGAAACTAATTTTGTTCAAGAAAGTTGTTGCGCGCTGATTTTTGTCCGTGGTAAATATTGCATGCTGATTTTTTGTTCGTGAAACGTGTTTCATGTTGATTTTTCTCCTTGTGAAACTGATTTTCTTCATGCATCTTGTTGCGTACGTATTTTTTTTGTTCGTGGAACTTGTTGCATGCCGATTTTTGTTCGTGATACTTATCACAAGTTGATTATTTTCTTTGTGAAACTTGTACATTGATTTTTTCTCTTCGTAAAATTTATACATTAATTTTTCTCATCGTGAAAATTATTTTCTTATGGAACTTGTTACGTGCTGATTTTTGTTCGTAGAACTTGTTGCGTGCCGATTTCGGTTCGAAAAACTTGTTGCATGGTTTTTTTCTCATCTTGAAATTTGGACATTGATTTTTTTCTCCTCGCGAAACTGATTCTGTTCTTGGAACTTGTTGCTTGCTTATTTTTGTTCGTGGAACTTGTTGAGGGCTGATTTTTGTTCGTAAAACTATTTGCATGTTGATTTTTCTCTTCGTGAAACTCGTAGATTGAGCTTTCCTCCTCGTGAAGCTGATTTCCTTCACGGAACTTGTTGCGTGCTGATTTATTTTCGTGAAACCTTTTGAGTGCTCATTTTTACTTGTGAAACTTGTCGCATGTTGAATTTTCTCTTCGTAAAACTAGTACAGTGTTTTTCAGCTACCGAAACTGATTTTGTTCATGGAAATTGTTGGTTGCTGTTTTATGTTCGTGGAAATTGTTGATTGCTGATTTTTTCTCATGAAACTTGTTGCATGCTAATTTTTTTTTCTCTTCATGAAATTTGTACATTGATTTTTCTCCTCGCGAAACTGGTTTTACTCATGAAACTTATCGTATGCTGATTGTTTTTTCTTCCTGGAACGTGTTACATTCTGCTTTTTTTGCTCATAAAAATTGTCCCGTGTTGTTTTTTCTTGGTGAAAATTATACATTGATTGTTCTCCACGTGAAAATGATTTTATTCACGAAACTCATTGCTTGCTTATTTGCTTCATGGTACTTGTTGCATATTGATTTTTATTTGTGAGAATCGTTGCATGTTAATTTTTCCCTTCGTGAAACTTGTACAATGCTTTTTTTCTCCCGAAGAAATTGATTTTGCCCAAGGAAGTTGTTGCCTGCTGATTTTTCTTCGTGGAACATATAGCATGATGATTTTTATTACTCGTGAAACGTATTACATATCGCTTTTTTTCTTCGTAAATGTATTTGTATCTGTTTAACGAAGAGAAAAACCAACATGCAACAAGTTTCACAGAGCAAAGATCAGCACTCACCAAGTTCCATGAAGAAAATGAGTTTTACGAAAAGAAAAATCACTGTACGAGTTTCATGAAGAGAAAAAACAACATGCAACAAGTTTCGCGAACGAAAATCGATACGCAAAAAGCTCCACGAACAAAAATCAGCACGCAACAATTTCCATGAACAAAATCAGTTTCATGAGGAGAAAACTTGATGAAAAAATTTCAGGAAGAGAAAAAACGGCATGCACCAAGTTTCATAGACAAAATCAGCCCGTAACAAGTTCCATGAACAAAATTAATTTCGTGAGGAGAAAAATCAATGTAAAAGTTAACGAAGGAAAAAAATCAACATTTAACAAGTTTCACAAACCAAGAAAATCAGCATGCAACAAGTTCCACGAACAAAACTCAGCACGTGACGCGTTCCACGAAAAAATTAGTTTCACGAGGAGAAAAAAGCAATGTAAAAGTTTCATGAAGAGAAAAAACAACATGCAACTAGTCTCACGGTCAAACATCAGCATGCAAAAGTTCTACGAATGAAAATCAGCCCGCAAAAAGTACCATGAACAAAATCAGTCTCACGTGGAGAAAAATCAATGTACGAGTTTTACGAATCAACCTGAAAAACGTTTCGTGAACAAAAATCAGCATGCAACAAATTCCACGAACAAATACAAGCATACAATAAGGTCCATTTACAACATGCAATTAGTCTCACGGTCAAAAATCAGCATACAAAAGTTCTACGAACAAAAATCAGCACGCAAAAAGTACCATGAACAAAATCAGTTTCACGAGGAGAAAAATCATTGTACGAGTTTTAAGATTCAACCTGAAAAAGGTTTCACGAACAAAAATCAGCATGCAACAAGTTCCACGAACAAATACAAGTATAAAATAATGTCCATTAACAAAATCAGTTTCATCACAAAATCAGAAAAAAGTTTCATGAAGAAAAAAAACAGCATGCAACTAGTCTCACGGTCAAAAATCAGCATGCAAAAGTTCTAGGAACGAAAGTCAGCACGCAACAAGTACCACGAACAAAATCAGTTTCACGAGGAGAAAAATCAATGTACAAGTTTTAAGAAGTGAAAAATCAACATGTAACATGTTTCACGAACAATAATCAGTACTTAAAAAATTCCACGAACATAAATCAGCATACAACAAGTTCCGTGAAGAAAATCAGTTTCGCGAGGGGAAAAAAGTTTCACAAAGAGAAAAATCAAATTGCAACAAGTTCAACGAACAAAATCATGTGAGAAGTTCTACGAATAAAAATCAGCATGCTACAAGTTCCGTGAAACATGCTTGGGTCTCGGTTGAATTGCTTGCTAGGGTCTTCCGATAGTGAGGTTAGGGCCCCCCGTTCGAATTGCTCGGTTAGGAGGTGAATTGGGTACTTGGGTCCCAGTTGTATTTGTTGTTAGGATCCTCCGGTGGTTAGGGGGACCCTGTTAGAATCGCTCACTAGGGGCCCCTTGAATTAGAAGCATGGGTCCCAGTAGAATTTTTTGCTGGGGTCCTCCGGTGGTTAGGGGAGACCCTTTTGGACTTGCTGTCTAGGACCCAACTTGAATTGGAAGCTTGGGTCCTGGTTGAATTGGTTGTTAGGGTCCCCTGGTTGTTAGGTTATGACCCCATGTTGGAATTGCTCTCTAGGGGACCGGTTGAATTGGTTGCTAGGGTCCTCCGATGGCTAGGCTAGGAGTCCAAGGGTAAAGTTTGAAATTTTCCTGGGAGTAATGGGGGAGGGCACATGGATGGCAGGGGGATGGTGCGTTATTCCATGGTGGTTTGATAATGTTCTGCTGGCTACTATGATTGGCTTGGCTTGCAAAAACTTGAATCACAGGATTTAAAGGCATTATTTTTAACAAGAAATGACTGACAGATGTCTTGGGGGATGGAGCGATGTCAGAAAAGGTGCCATGGAGCAGTAATAGTGTGGTATTGGGGGGTGAATTGCTTGGAGTATCACTCTCTAACAGCAAAATGGTGACTTCTCGATATTCAAGTAAAAAACACTATTTAATGAGATTCACTAGCTTTTTTTCACTCGAATGATTGAAAATGCTCTAGGGGTGATGAGGGGGGGTGCCATTCGAATGATGGAGGGGGGCTGGTGTATAATGTCACAGCAGTGTGGAGCGTTTTGGAGGCTATTATGATAGGCTTGGCTTTCGAAAACCAGGAATCAATGGTTGAAGTATAATTTTTAACAAGTAATGCCTGAAAGATGTCTTGGGGGAGATGGGGCGATGTTGGAGGGGTGCCACAGATAGATAGGTAGATAGATAGATAAATAGATTTATTTTCCATATATAAGTAAAATAATTACATAACAATCTATAAATCCCCACAAAGGCTCCATGGCCTGTAGGAGGGGGATTATGAAAAGATCAAATAAACATTAAACATTTAAACGGTTAACGTTTAAATAATATAATCATAACATTAACATTTAAACGTATAAACATAAGAATTTGAACTCTTAACATGTAAAGCATTTGCTTCTTAAAATGGATAAAAAACAAAACTACAAAACAACAAAAACAAGGAGAGTTCACTAAATAAGCTTTATCAAACTACAATGAGTCACAACATAAAAAAAAAACAACAACAATTAAATGAAAAAACTATTGGCAGCAGCCAAAAGGTAAAGAAAATTAATCACATGAAAACAAACATATTTTTACTAGTCTTTTGAATGTGCCAAACGAGTGGCATTCACGAGCCGAATCGGGAAGGGTGTTCCATGTCAAATGACACGCAACAAGAGGATTAAAATCGGATCTTATTGTTGATGCATGGGGACTTTGGATATTTAGAGAACTACAGTTTGGACAATTTGACCGATCAGATACAAAAGAAGACGTAATCCTAAGAGACCTAGGAATATCACCATGGAGCTGAAGAAAAGCGAAAGACGCACAGGAAAGAATATAAAGTTTTTTTAATATCAAGTAACGGTTTAGTTGCCGAACGATTTACATCCTGGATAAGCATTATAGCTTTGTCGTAAATATTCGAAAGCGATTTGAGAAAAGAAGGGAAAGTAGACCTCCATATGACTGGACAATAGGAAACATAAGAATGAATTAAGCTATGAAATAGGATTCTTAGAATTGGTCCTGGAAAAATGTGTTTTAATTTTCCTAGAATACCGAGGTTTCTGCATACCTTCATTTTAATCAAATCAATATTGTGTTTAAAAGATAAATTTTCGTCTAGGAGGATACCTAGGAAACGGACATGGCCATCCTTTGGTCTACTATTAAAGCATTTGGATATATGAATTTTAGATAATTGTAGACAAGCTTAAAAAACCCCATATACGAGAAAAAACTAAAAAAACAGTTTTAGAAACATTTCAGGCAAAAGAGTTAGCATCAAACCAAATTGAAACTCTCGAAGAGGTCCACTAACTTTGTACGAACCTCATCCTCTTTTCTTTCAGAAGTAATAAGGGTGGTATCATCGGCAAAAGTAATAAGGGAGTCCGAGGCATGTAAACTATAGTTATGGGAACGGGAGACTGTTAGATGACATAGACGACAGCAATAAAGAGGATTTTTATTTCTAACTGTAACAATTAGGTCACTTATATAAATTAAAAACAGTACCGGCCCTAAAACTGACCCTTGAAGGACCCCCTGGTCAACACTTGATGGTGAGCGAAAAAGTGGATTACAGAGCAGTAATAGTGTGGCATTGTTGCATGCGTTGCCTTGGACTAGTACATTCTAAAGCTTAAGGATAAGGCTGAGGCGTTGGTTGAATTTTTCGGTAGAGGGGGACTGAAATCTAACATTCCTGTCTAAGAAACACATTTGCATCTAATATGCATTTGCATGAGTTTGCATCTAATATCAGCGATATTCCCTTGGTATTGCATGCTAGGATGTGATTTCTAAAATAGATGGTTCTTTTGCAAACATTACGATAAGCCTCTTTTCACGTTTTATTTTTTTGTCGTGTTTTTTAACTGCTATTTTCTGTGTTTTTGAAATTGATGTAATTTAGTTTTTATTAATAAAGATTTTATTTATAAACTGTGGGTTTTCAAGATGTATTGTTTAGGACGAGTAAAGAGTTTACACAATTTAAGCACCCTTTAGTCTGTATCGCTATTAATACATTGAGTGCAATTGTCTCCGAGAGCTTGCCAAATTTCGACAGTAACACACCGTTCTAGTGTGTGCCAAAAATGGGGAATCGCAGGCGTCAAACAATAGGTTAATTTTAGAATATAAGAGTAGGACAAAATATTAGAAATGGCTTGTTAGTCCTCTCCGTTAGTGCACAAATCCTTTGGAAGAAAATTGACATTTCGAGTCCTGGCGGGGTCAAGAACTAAAGAAAAAACAACTAAAGAAATAAAATAAAGCGTTGAACGTTTCGAGCGAAAAAGAGTATGCCAAAAAGGATATTATCTAACAGTGAAGGTTGCCCCGACATTGCTTGACCTTACATAAAGTGTGTGCCGTCATTAAGTTAAAGAAAGACAAAATGTGCTGAGGTTTCGGGCGAAAAATAAACTGGCAAAAAAGTATTATGTGACACTGATAGTTGCGCAATCATTACGTAAGGTATGTGCTAACGTTAAGTTACAGGCGGTTAATTCCCCATGGGTCCCGTCGCAAGGTTACATAAATTTGCGCCAAGCATATTAGACCTGACCGATTGAAACGTGGTGTGTTATGACGTCATTCGAGTCCAAAGGGGTGTGTCATGGGAGTCTTGCCAACTATGTTCTCTTTAATGAACTGGTGACCGCGTTGCACAGGTGTGACGGCCTGAGGGGATGGTAGCTCCACTTATCTAATGTGCTAGAAACTGGGAGGTTGCTAAGGGGAAATATTGGACATGTTTCATTATGGCCGTCCAAGGTTTTTAATAGAAAAAAATCGTTGGGGAGTCTATCACCTGGGAAGCATGTTAAGACAAGATTTTTTACAAAATGGGCGTCTAATATTTTTCATTGAACAACATCGTGGGGATTCTATAACCTGGGGGTCATGTTTAGACAAAGATTTCCTATAAAATGGCCGTTTGAGGTTTTTAATAGAAATACATCATGGGGAAATAGAAACAGAGGTGGCATTGGCTAGTAACTCCATTTATTATCAAACATATCCAAAGCAACAAACATGACAAACAATCATAACCAACAACCAACAATCATAACCAACAAACGTAACCAACAACCAATAATCATAACCAACAACCAACAAACATAACCAACAACAACAACCAGCAAACATAACCAACAAACCACACAACCAGCAACAACAGCCAAGAAATATAACCGACAAACATACCCAACAATCATAACAATCAACCAACAATCATAACCAACAATCATAGCCAACAAACATAACCAACAAACATAACCTAAAACCAACAAACATATCCAAAACCAACAAACATAACCAAAAATCATAACCAACAACCATTAACGATCAACCAACAATCATAACCAACAACAAACAAACGTAACCAACAATCATAGCCAACAACCAACAATCATAATTAACAAACATAACCAACAACCAGCAAACAACAAACAAACCACATAACCAGCAACCATTAATAATAAACAACAATCATAACCAGCAAACCCCATAACCAACAAGCATAACCAACAACCATAACCAACAACCAGCAAACAACAAACATAACCAACAAACCACATAACAAACAAACATAACCAACAAACATAACCACCAATCATAACCAAGAACCAACTATAACATCCAATGTTAATATCCCTGTCTTAATCTGCTATTGGGCCGGTAGAAATCTGCTATAGGGCCGGTAGAAACTGAAGGTAGGTCACTACTTCTACAAAGCCCGGGAGTAAGGGTTATAAGTTATGCCCCATGGCATATATGGTTCTTATGGAAGGGGCCGTTGTAAAATCATTGGAATAGGCTCATTTTATTGGAAATTGAAAATCCTAGATTCTTTTTAAGAGTCAAAAGTGATCAGAAGGAAACAAGCGCCCCTTTCTAAGTTATACTCGTTTTAAGGTTCATTTATTGAATTATATTAGTACCTGTTGAATGGTTTTTTTTGTTTTGTTATGATTGTTTATTCTTATGGGATTGTATTATTATATGATTGTATTATCATATGCTATGGTTATTCATTCTGTTCGTTCCGGGTTTTCTTTTATTATTTGATAGTAATTTCCAATCGTTTTGTGTTTGAATTATTATAGGTTTAAATTTCTGCCGATCTTAATTTTGATATGGTCTTTATTTTCCTTTGAAAACATTTTTTTTGAAAGTTTTATTTAATTAATTTCTATTCGTTTCTAATGCAAAAGATTCAAATTGTTCAACCTTCTTCATTTCGAAATAAATTTTTTTTTTCAACATCAAAGTTTCATCAAAGAATCAAAACTAGTATCAACAAAGTAACAATACCAAAGTAACAAAATGTCAAAGCAAAGAAAGTATCAAAGTAAGCCAAGCATCAAAGAAACCATAAGTAACTTGCATAATTACATACCATGCGCTGTAAATCAAATTTCCCCCGTAAATCAGTGAATCCAAGTATTAAGGTAAACAAAATGTCAAAATAACAATAAACAACTTGCATAAATTACAGCCCTTGCAGGGTGTTTGTAAGCCAAAGGGTTTTAGTTAGAGTTATTTTGAACAAAACGGCTATCCCGATATTTCGATCAGAAACATCTGATCAAAGAAAGGGGAGAGAAGAGGGGGACTGAGTATCCTTCAATCACTTTGACTCTTAAAAAGGGAACTAGAAATTTCCATTTTCAATCAAACGAGCCTCCTCAAAAGTTTATACATCCACACCTTCCATAAAACAAATTATCAATAGGCAATCAGTATAACTTGTAGCCCTTGTCCCAGGAGTCGGGGAGAGGGTTTGTAAACTCTGGAGGCATATTTATTTTTTCTTTGAACAATTTTGAACAAAATTTCAATTTTGATCGAATCCATTTAGGGGAAAAGAGTGCAAGGGAGGCTGGTTGCCATCCGGTCACTTTTTACTTTTAAAAGGAACTATAACTTTCAATTTCAAATCCAATGAGCCCCCCTCAATGTTTATACAACCGTACCTTCATACATACCACATATACCGTGGGGCATAACTCACAACCCTTACCCCCGGGCTCTGTGGGGTTGTGCCCACCCTGGAGGCATTGTTATGTGATTTTTCTTTACTATTTTTAACAGCATAGCTATCTCAAAATTCGATCGGATGCATTAGGGGCAAAGAGGGCTTGGAAGGAGGGCTATTTATCCTCCGATCACTTTTTACTCATAAAAAGCGAGCTAGAACTTTCTATTTTCAATCAAATGAACCTCCTCTAAAGCTTATACAGCCATCATTCCATAAGAACTTTACATGCCCACGGGGATAACTTACAACCCTTGTCCCCGAGTTCTCTGGGGTTGTGTCAACACTAAAGGTATTTTTATATGATCTTTGGACTATTTTGAACAAGATGGCTACCTAAAAATTTTATCGGATGCATTTGGGGAAAAGAAGGCATGGGTGGTCTGTTTGGGCTCCGATCATTTTTTACTCACAAAAAAGCTAGAACTTTAAATTCCCAATCGAATGAGCCTCCTTCAAAGTTTATGCGACCACCCCTTCCGTGAAAACATTATGTGCCCTGGGGCAAAACTTGCAAACTTTGCCCCTTGACTCTGGTGGTTTTGGTTAACCCTTTACGCATTCTTGTATAAGCCTTCAACTACTTTGACCAAAATGGCCATCTCAAAATTTCGATCGAATTTATGTGGGGGAAGAGCGTGTGGAGGGGGGGGGCTAGTTACCATCCGATCACTTTTGACACTTAAACCGGGAACTAGAAATTTCAATCACCAATCAAATGAGCCTCCTCCAAAGTTTATACGACCACCCCTTCCATAAAAAAAAACTTATATACCCCCAGGGTATAAATTACAAGACTTCCCCCCGGCTTCTGGGGCTTTGTGTTAACCCCGTAGGTTTTGTTATCAGATCTTTAGACTATTTAGAACATAATTGCTATTTAAAATTTTTGTTCGGATGCATTTGGGGAAAAGGTGGAGGGAGGATGGGCTAGCTGCCCTCCGATCACTTTTGACTCTTAAAAGGGCACAAGATTTTCCTTTTTCCGGTTGAATAAGCACCCTTCGAAGTTTATACGACCACTTCTCTACCTGAGTCTTGGTGCGATTGTGAGTGTGTGTAAGGGATTGTGAGTGAGTGACAACGAGTGCAAGTGAATGAGCGAATGAATGAGTGTGAATTTGAGTGAGTGTGTATGGGTGTGTGCGAGTGTAATCCACTAGTGAGTGTGAAAGTTTATACATACCCCCTTTCCTTTAAAACATTATTTGCCCCTGGGGCATAACTTACAATCCTTACCTCGAGGCTCCGGGGGGTTTGTGTCAACCTCGGAGGCATTGTTATAGGATCTTTGGACTGTTTTGAACAATATGGATATCTCAAAATTCTGTATTTGGGGAAATGATTATGTCTGGAAGGGCTAGTTGCCCTCCAATCACACTTGAATCTTATAAAGGGAACTCTGACTTTCAATTTTCAAACGAACGAGCCCTATACGGAGTTTATACGACCACCCTTTCCATAAAAAACCGTATATGCCCTTGGGGCAAAATCTAACAACACTTATTCCTGGGTGTTGGGCGGTTGTGCGAAACTAACAGTATTTTTTATATCTCCCTCCAATCAATTTTTGACTCATAAAAAGGGCACAAGAACTTCCGATTCCTAATCGAATGAACTGATTTCTAATCCATATAAAGTGCCTCGGGGTGAAAAAAAATTAATAAAACATAAAAACATTCTAATTATGGCAACCGAAAGGCAACGCTATAGCGTTGCCTCTGATTAATCTAAGACTGGAAATTGGTCGAAACATCTTCTACTCTCCCTATAACCGCATTGTTCTTCTCTTAAGACTGCCTATAGTATCTTTAAGTCTATAAAATATAACAATACTAAGTAATTTGCTACCTACAGAAACCAAGCTACTGCCTCTATAATTACCAAACTCACTCTTATCCTTCTTTATAGTTTAATTAGGGTTTTCTTTTAATTCGCTAGGTAGTTCCTCTTTTTCAAAAATCATATACATAATCTGTAGCGGCTTATTTCTAACCTTATAGCCATCATATTTAGAACCAGGTTTACCACACAATCAGCATCAAGGGCCTTCTTATTTTTTAATCACTAACTCTTCCTCACAACTCTAACTCTTCCTAACTCTTCCTAGCCTAACACTAACTCTTCCTCATAAAATAAATCTTCTTTCACATCCAAGGTGCCAACGAATATTGCATAGAATAACTTAAGATTACCTAATCTTCATTCTTTTGTTCAGCAAGAAAACGGCAAGAAAAAAAAAGTACGTTGAAAATGGCTTATTAAAAAAATTTGAAAAGGAAATTGTTAAGAAAAAATGGATTTGCTGAAACTCGCTCGTTTTCTCAAGAAACTGATCACACAATGCCGCAGACCTATCTCGAAAGTCCTAAAACAAATGCTCACTGTAATTTAGGCCATAAACTTAAGAAGATAGTAACTTTATAAACAGCCAAATTCATTTTATCAAAAACTGTAGTATTGCAGGAACGATCTTTGGTCTGACGACTAATTATATATATTATTTTTTTAAGTTTTCTATTTAGAGTGGTGGCTACTACAGGCACAGGTCACTCTTACTTACTTTTTGTTAGAATAAATTGTTTGATAACCTTGATTTAAAATCCGCTGAAATGGAACAACAAAATCTGCATTCCTTTTAAGAAATCTTATTAGGGATTTACAAGGGTTTTTACAGGAGAAGCCAAATAAGGAATAGTCTATACTTTAGTAAAAGGATGTTCTAATACTAATCCAGTTATAAGAAAAGAAAACGAATGGCCTCCTTCGCTAACCAAACAATTTTCTTTGTTTTAGAAACTCTTACAACTGAAGAAAATTTACTTATTGGATTATCCCAGCTTATAGCTTGAAATAAATTGAAAATGTTCTTACGTATCAGTTCAGTTAGCCTTCAAACTTAGATAGCAGTTACCCTTGCTCTGGAACACCTTTATTCCTATTTTACCATGTCAAACGGAAGTTCTTTTGATTATCTCAAAGGCAATCCTCATCCTTGGGACAATGGCTATGGGTTCTTCGTACCCCCAGGTATTTTTTTCTTTCAGTGCCCTTTGAACTTTTATGTTATATACATATTGTTTATACCAAGAGTCACAGAACCTGCCGCTATACTCAAACCCTAAAGATAAAATAACAATCTAATTAAGCCTCCTTTTATGGGTAAACATATTTTAATGAAGTCATCTATCGTATCCAATAGAGACAGGTAGCTTAAAAAAACACACAATAGTAATTGACATAAATAAAGATCAGAAAGCCAATAAAAATCTTGAAATTTCAGGGGGAAGACAAGGCTGGTACCCTTTAGCCCTATGATAACATTTTGCTATTATTTAAGGAGTAATCACATTCATTGAAATAAAGTCTACCAATAAATATCATGACTTATGCATCCCCTAAAATACAAAACAGATTTCTCAAATTACTATTGAAGAAGAAAAAATTGAAAAAGAATTAAAACCCTGAACAACAGTTTTTTTTTAGTAATTTACGGTCTCCTTGAGACTGCAATCTTAATCTTCCCCTTGAGCCCCATGGCAAGGGCGAGCGTCTGTTATTTTCGTTATTGAATTTAAATATTAAATTCTAACTTAAAAATTAAATTTAGAAATAAAAGGGTTTCCAAGAAAAGTAAAGGGTGAGTTAAAAACTACGAACGTGTAGAAATTAGCCTATACAAAGACGTCAAAACGAAATCTGGAAGACATTACTATGGTTGAAGAAATCAAACCTAACCACAGGAGTGGATCTAGACCAAAATCTTGGGGGGGGGAATATGTTTCAAGGGTGCCAATAAGCAAAATCTTGGGGGGGGGGGCAATGTGACAAGGGCACCAGTAATTGACCAAATTGACAAATTTATTTTAAAGAAAGAGTAAAAAAATAAGGAATGAAAGTGCCAGAAAAAATCTTACGGGGGAGTGTCTCTCTGGCCCCTCTGGATCTGCCGCTGCCTGAGCCAAGAATTTATTTCCAAACTTAAGAAAAAACACAAATTACCATAAATAAGTTTGCTGGTGCCGCTCCTTCCATCACCCCAAAAGTCTCATTTTTCAGTTTACTGAAAATAGATTGATTACATAAATTGAAAGTTTTATGAGCCAGCTACTTTTTCTATGCAGTTATAATGAATAAATTCAGAAGCAAGAAAACGTAAGTGAAATCAAGAGTCGTTTTTTAATGATAAATCTTAACTTAGTCTCAAATTTTGTGGTTTGAAAAGTTTTACCACCAATTAGCATATTGCTAATCCTCAAACGGCTCAGTAGCAGTGGAGAAATATAGTCAAAATCCTGGGAGAGGGGGGGGGGGGGCAAACTGGGCGCCAATTTTGATCAAGTGAAAATGACAGTGAAAACTGGGAAATGAGCCATATAGTACTGTAAAGGTAAAGATATGCTAAAAAAAACTGACTTATTTCTGTGTATGTTTGAATTATGCAGGCTTATCTTAATTTTGACAAGATAATTTAAGAAACTGAATTTCAGCCGGGGCAAACTGGTGTCTTAGGGGACAAACCCTGGCCTGTTAAGGGCAGTTGCCCCCCTCCTGCTCCATAGCAAATTACGCCCCTACTCAGTAGTATTAACTGTAAACCACTAGTCCTAGTTGCAGCAGTAGTTTTAATATATTGCCTTGGGTCAGTTGCACATCTCCCTAATCAAGCCCTGGAAATTTTAACTTAATATAATTAGCCGATGCTATGATATTGCCGAAATGAACTATTGATAACCTGTACATTCATAGTGGGTTTTAATTTAATTCAACTTCTCCCTCAGCACTTCCTGATATTTTCATCTTAATACTATTAATAGTAGTAGTAGTAGCATTAGAAACAGTAGTTGTAGTAGTAGTAGTATTAGTAGTAGTAGGGTGCAAATATTATCTTTTTGGTCAGCTGATCAATTAATACACTTAGTCATTCCTGAGTTCCGCAATGCGTTAAGAAATCTGAATTCTTTAGCGTAAAAAACGAGGTCTTGAGGAAGAGGCAACCCATATCATTTGGCTAATAATCTCTGTTCGTTTTAAATTTCGGTGCTGCTACTTACTTTCAGTTGAAAAAACATGTTTTTTCTAAATTTAACTTCTAATTATTTTTAAATAATACCGGGAAATCCGGCTCTCCCTCCATGAAAAATTCCGGTACTAGTGTATTATATGCCACTCACTCAAGCTTAAAATGTGTAAAACTCGAGATCAAATCGGTTTCTTCGTTACTTTAGAAACAAATTTGGGCTATATATTTGCACTTTAGGGGGGGGGGGGGTAAAGCATAGCTGGTCTGCATGCAAAATGTGTTAGGCACAATTATTCTGCACATTAGAACTAAGAATTGTTTTATGACTTCAAACTGTCCAGATACTTTACCCCCTCCCCCTTATGTGCAAAAATATAGCCCAAATTATATATTTTCCATCTATTCTGTAACTTGCCTTTGTCTTGTTTCACGTTAAGCTGAAAGAAACTAATGAAGAAACCAATTTGTTCTCGAGTTTTACACAGCGTAAACTTGAGTGAGTGGCGTATAATACACAAGTACCTCCCCCCAGCAAATACCCCAAACGGAAAATACCCCCCACCGCATAGTATGTTTTGATTCAGTTCACGACTCCCCTCAACATTCTCTAAAAGCTACACTTGAATACACATGGTCTTTTTGAACACAAGGGTAAAACATGCCCCTTTCGTAATAACAAAGACTATATGTAAACAGTGGGGAAATTGCATTGTTTACAGCCTTTGCTCTGAGGGCTGTGGGGGGTTGACATCCCCAATACACCTAGAGACTAAATTTTTGGAAATTATAACTATGCTGATCAAAAGAGCTATCTTAAAACTTTGATTTGCTGAGTTTGGAGAATTAATTGGCTTGGGAGGGGGATTGCTTGCCCACCAATAGCTTTTACCTTTAAAAAGGGCACTAGAAGATTTAATTTCCAATCGAATGAGCTCCTTTAAAAGTTTTTATGATAGCGACGCGCTGCTTATGACATTGCTTTTATTTTCTTCTGAAAACCTGCATGCGTATAGTTTATTTTGTTTAATTATAACCATCTTTAACGTTCCTTAAAAGTTTCATCTTAACATACCAAAACCCGATAGTTAGAGCAATCGTAGTAGTAATGTTAGTAGTATACACATAATGACTTTTGGTTAGTTCAAAATCCACAACAGCATAACCTGAAAGTTCCAACGTAATAATGTAAGCCGTTCCTCATATATTACTGTTATACCCTTTTGACAGTCTAGTCGCTCATAGTCCGTTTTGATTTAGTTCAGCATCCGCCTAAACATTTCTTGAAATCTTCATCTTTATTCTTCAAAGCTTCAGTAGTAACAATAGTTGTAAAAGTAGTAATAACATTAGCATCAGTATGTACATATCACCTTTTGTTTTTTCATCACCCTCTTCAACACACGCTGAAAGTTTCAACATAATACCGTAAACCGTTCCTTGGGCATTGCAGATATATCCTCTGACAACCTGTATGCACATGGTGTGTTTTGATTAAGTTTAACGCTGTTTCAACATTCTCCAAAAATTTTGCATTAAGCCTTAGCAGCAGTAGTAGTATTACCAGTAGCAATATCAGTAGTAGTAGTAGTAGCAACAGTAGAATTAGTTGATAATTTCGGAGACCACACTGCCTTTCCATGACGATAAATAAAAGTTCAAATAGAGATAAAATCCTTTTAATAGACAGTGATGATGATAACAGTGATAGAAATTCACAAAAATACCGATATTTCGGTCACATATACAGTGACCGTCATGAGTAGTTTTACTACTGATGACGGTCACTGTATATGTGACGGAAATATCGGTATTTTTGTGAATTTCTATAACTGTTATCATCATCACTGTCTATGAAAAGGATTTTATCCCTATTTGAACTTTTATTTATCGTCGTAGAATTAGTTGTATTAGCCTTAGCTTTAGGAGCAGTAGAAGTAGTAGTAGTAGAAGTAGTAAAAGCAGTAACAGTAGTAGGAGTAGTAGCAGCACAATCAGTAGTAGTCTGATGCAAATATTGCCTTTTGGTTGGTTTAACTTCCCCAAAAACAAGCCCTGTAAGTTGCAACTTGACACCAAGCCATTGTTAAGATATTGCTGATGCATTCTTTTGAAATCCAGCAGTAGTAGTACAGTCGGGAGTTACGTGGGAAGATCTTTCCATGGAGGAAGTCTTCATGGGGGAAGGGACATTGCTATGAAGGGGGCACCAGATTTCCCAGCATTATTTAAGCAAACGATCAGAAACTAAATAAAATAAAAAACCAGTTTTTCGAATGAAAGTAAGGAGCAATATCAACACTAAAAACTAACAGAAAGCATTACATATATGATTGGGTTCACCCCCAAGTCAATACCTTGCTCTTTACGCTAAAGTTTTTTTTATTCATTTCACAGGAGCTATTTATCATAGGCAGCGCGCTAGCGCTGCCTAAGTAAAGAACGATGTGGGCACAATTTTTTTGTTGTTTTTTGTTTTGTTTTTTTTCCTCCATACCCGGGCACTTCGTATCGAAGGAGTTGTCGTAGAAACTTCGAAAAAGGCTCATTCGATTGGAAATTAGAGTGGCTAGTGCCCTTTTTAATAGTCGAAAGTGATTGGAGGGCAACTAGCCCCCCCAAGCCCATCATTTGCACTTTACCAGAACAAAATTTGCATGTTACTGAAAAAATACAAATGAATGTGCATTGTCAGTTTAATATACACATATTTTTTCAGTAAAGTGCAAATTTTGTTCTGGCCTTGGGAAGGCTCAGGGGTTTTGCACCCAACTTACGTTAATTTCTGCTCGTTTTGAGTTTGACTCGGTTAATTATTGCAATTTCTGTTCGTTTTGGGTTTCATTTATTTATCAATGCTGATTTGTGGTACTTTCACGCTTGGTAGATTATTTGATTTTATTTTTGCTCATTTTTTGTTTAATGGAGTTCTTTACTTTTCTTTGAAAAACTTATTTTGTGGAACAAGTTTATTAAATTAATTCTAACTAACGGCCTTTGTGATTTAGGGGTCATTCTTAAAGAATTGGAACAAAATTCGAATTTTAGCGTAAAGAGCGAGGTGTACCATTGAAAGAATGTTTGTGGTAATCGAAAAGATTTGCTCTTGACGATAGAGATCTATCCTATAGCGCCACATGTAGCGCTGGAGATTGTGTCAACTAGGCTAGCGCTGCTCTCAATTGATGAGAGAAAATTGAATATGTAGACACACAAATGTGTCTTCTTCTTTCTTGAGCTATCTGGAGATCAGATTCCTTTGGGAGCATTTACCATGGAGACTGGCGAACTAGTTACCTATTATCGGACTAGACTCAGACATATAAGAGAAACAAACACATATAAAAAGACAATAGATTTATTGAACTTACATGCTTAGTTGTACAGCAACGGGTCACTTCAATGACAAATAAATGGTGACCGAGATTATTTTGCGGTACTAATCGTCTTAAGTCTGAATACATATTCTAATTAAAAAACACATTTACCCCACTCCCAAACGCAGTTCTTTCGTCCTGCGTTCTGGGAGCTGGTTGCCATTGGCTCAAGTGCCCTACGGACGCGAACCCTCGTCCAATCATATCTTAAGTATATTTCATATTAGTCAGGATTTCACACGGTTTTTTGCATTTTAAACTTCATTTGAAATGTTATGCATTGCATTTTTTTTGCTACAATTATCTTAGCGAAATTCGAACGACTAGCGCCGTTGTCTGACTGAAGCTAGAAATGCAATTTCTCTTTTTGCTGATTAAGGACTTTTCATTTTTGCAACTAGATTTAGCTTAATTATAAGAAATCGGAATTATCTTTAGAAAGGAACTTTATTTTGGTATTTCAACTACATCACATCTTACTCATGGTACATATCACCCTTCCCATGAAATAATGACGCCCCGTCATTAGTTATTGCCCATTAGGAGTTTTAAAATTTTTCATTTATTTTTCTTATTTTATTCTACATCCCTATTTGAGATTCATCTACCGGACTAATATTATTTTTGGTTCTAGGTCAGCTACTATACTAAAGATTTTTTTTTTTTTCTATATCTAACACTGATTACTTTTACTTTTCTAATAAGGTTGGGACTATTCTAATTTTAAATTAGTTGTTTTTTTTTTTATTTTGCTGTATATATGAAGTAATACATACTATCTACACAACGCTAAGTGAATAACATAATAATATTACACCTAATTTTACTTGTGGTTTCATACATGAATGATTTATAACATACAATATTTGGTTCAATATATTCACTGATGACATTAAAACACTTTCACTATTGAGATTTTTGCATTGTCAAAGCTATTAGGAAGTAACACATGTAGCTTCACATCTATTCATCACCTTTCGTGTCCTTAGTGTACTACACCCTTCTGTTGTCAATTATTGTCCTTCACTCCTTTTGTCCTGGCAAAAATTTCGAAGCACTTACGTTATGGTTTCTTCATGGAACAGTTCGAGTCTATTTGTCTTCAAATTTTAGGTTTTCCCTTATAGTCAACTGGGAAATGAGCGTTAAGTCAATTTAAAATGGTAACCTCGTAAATTATTAGTCCCACTGTCGATGTTGGTGTTTTTCTTCTCGGCATATCATTTTTTTTTTTTTAGGATTTTTTAGGCTCATATAGAATTTATTATTGAGTAAAATTTTTAATTTTTGCCATTTGAAACGGGTTGTCGTCATATTATGGTGAATCTCTTAATATATTGTCTTTAAATTCAACTTCGAACCTCTTCAACTATCATCTCACTTCAAATATCGTTAAATATTGTTCATCTTGTACTGCTCGATGGAGTTCTCAGAGTTAAAGTTCAAATTGTCTTTAATTTCTGCTTCAAATATCTTCAAATGTCTTTAAGTATCTTTTAACTTCGAATATCGTTAAATATCGTTTATCTTGTACTTCTCGATGGTATTCACAGAGTTAAACTTCAAATTGTCTTCAACTTCAGTTTCGAATATCTTCAAATGTCTTTAAGTGTTTTTCAACTTAGAATATCGTTTAATATCATGTGCTGATCGGTGGAGTTCTCAGAATTAAACTTCAAATTGTCTTTAATTTCGTCTTCAAATATCTTCAGATGTCTTTAAGTATCATTTAACTTTAAATATTGTTTAATATCGTTTAGCTTCAAATATCATCACTATACTGTTAAACTATTCTGGGGTCCATAGTGAGTATCAACAGCGATATCTACGTATTTATATCTTGTACTGACCGATGGTTTTCTCAGCTTTTATCTGATTATATACTTCGTTAGAGCACTTGATACTGAGGTTCAAATATAGTGTTACCTGATACATAATCTGGTTCATAGTCGAAGAAACGACGGTCGAAGGTAACTGTTGTTTTCGTAGACGAAGTTGGGATGAAAATTGCCTGAAGTTATGGTGAGTACTCTTCGCTGGTTGAGATCTGATGAAAATAGATATTTCTGGGTCGTATCTGTACTGGGCAGCTTATTGTAATACTCAATGACCAAAGTGTCCATTTACTTTCCTGTAATAAAAACAACACGGCAGAATCACATGTTCTTTGAAGTAAATACACATACAATAATTCACGAATTAATTGGGTTATAATTTCTTAGCTATGAGACAGAATTAAATAAATACATTAATATTAGCACTCACAATGAAAATCTAAAACAGAAATGTCTTCAAATTTGTTTTGATAACGAAAATATCGATATTAGATAAACATAATTTACCCTACATTATTAAGTTTGAGGTCTGTTTTTACAATATTTTTTTTTCATGCCTGCATTGTTCACGCATGTCCGTGCTGTTTAAGAAACGCATGTTGCAGCGTCATAACCACACGGTTTTACGCAAACGATACTACAATGGGGGAACAAGACATAACAAGGACTATTGGAGACCTCTATACCCACTAGTTTTCTGCTGTCTTCCTTATTTCTAGGCCTAGAGGTTCCTATGTGGCTCCGGATTTAACGGCTGAAAAGCAGAGGTTTTCTTCTTTATTTTCCCGTGTTCTTTTCTTTGATTTTCCATAATTACAAGTCAACATTGGTGCCTCATATTCGCTGTTCGAATAAGGTCATTAGACGCAGGATTTCCAAGCTTGCCTCCGTAGATTCCAGTTAATGCTTGGCAAGGAATATAAGCATAATGAAGAACTGACATCAATATCTTTTTATAAGGCTATTGTTTGAGCAAATCGTTCGGCACTAAATAAATAAATATTATATTAAAGTCTTATTAGAATCCGTTAAGCGAGAAACACCTTCACATTAATAGGGAATTCCTTGTGGGTTTTACTTAGTCGCCATTGGACATTTACAGGGTTTCAATCCGTATATTTTAACTGATTAAATGGTTTTAAAATTTTACATATTATTATTGAGGTATAATTCCACATTCACCGTGAAATTCTACATATAAACGTACCAATAGGTTGTTTGGTTATAGTTACCAATAGTTGGCTATTGGTACATATTACTCGAGTAAGAAACATTATATTTCTCAAGTGAGAAACACATGAATAAGCAAACTTGCGGCGCATAATTACACTGGTTGGCCTAAAATAATCATAATCTGAAATAATATAAAATGTTTCGTAAAAATATACGCTTCTGTAATTATAATTTCTTGTTTTTTTTTTTTTTTGATAATATCCAAATTTGTTTTGACATGGGTAGTTTTTTAATATAAAAAACTTTGGGGAACTGTGTCATTAAAGGTAATATATAAACTTAAATAAATGCGAAAAAATTTAACAGAAAATAGAGCTCAATATATTTAATAGATAAACCAATAAAATTAAAGAACATTTTTGTCACAGAACGATAGAACAGTGATCTCTCTGTTATTGTATACGTCATAGATATAAACTAATGAAATTAAATTTTTTTTTGCCAAGGAGCTGAAGACATAAATGCCTTTGTTTCTCTTTGAAACTAATGCTTAACACAGCTGTAGGAAGCATACGTCATGCATATAATATAATGAAATTAAAACGCTTTTTTTTTCTCGGAGCTCTAAGAAAGTAAACTCTCTGTTTCTCTTTCAAAGCATTCTGATCCAAAAACGAAAACTTAATTAGCTCACAGAAGTTTCTATTCAACCTTTGAGTATTGTTTTGACTGGCCCTGATTGGCATAAAAATACTAATTCCTTACACTTGAAGGACTGAGAAATATTCCTTCTTACGTTCATTTACACACACAAAAATTACAAAACAATCATGGGCCTTGAGTTCCTCCCCGGGCGTCCCACAATACGTGGTCCAACGCGAGTTGTCGTTTTCAGTAGACCACTAGCTTCCTACCGGTGGTTATTTTCTATGATCGTCAACGTTTTGACATTACTCGTATTATTTTATTTTATTTTTTATTTTTTTCATTAATATTGATTTGGTTAACTTTACTTGCACACTTTTGAATTTATTATGGTGTTAAATTCATATCTTTGAAATTTGTCTTTTCATTAATTAGGAATATTTCCATCTCTTGGGTTTTTTGACAGTTCTACCTGACTGTGTCGTGATTTTATACTCTGGTTCTTCTGGTTTTTTCTGTTTCGGGCTTTCTAACAAAATAATGTCAATTTTCTTGTATTGCTTTTTCAAAAATTCTTTCCCTTTTATTTTAGTTTGTTTACCGTGTGTGGCTGCTGAGGTCAGCCTTGATTTCCCTATTTCTTTAGCTACTATTTGGCCTGATTCACCATCAGACTCTTCGGAACTAGTTTCTGACGAATCCGGATTAGAACTTTTAGAGGTGGCACTTTTTGAGGTTTCACCTGCCCTTCCTTCGTAAATTTCTACTCCCCTGGAAGTAGAAGATTTATTCTCTAAGTCCTCGCCTTGAGTTTTCAACTCGGGAGATTTGAAAGATTCTTGAGAGCTTTGGGAGGAATCAATAGTTTTTGCGGGGTTCCTCCAGTGTTTGAAGGCCATGTCTTCAGGGGGATGGGGCATTCTTTGCAATAGGGATTCCCTCCGTGAAGTCCACGTCCAGTCGTGCTTAGGTTTGACCTTGGACACAGTTATATAATGATATTGACCTTGCTGGTCATCCTTTGGAGTTTTATTCCCGGCAATGTACTTTGACTTGTTTTTATGGAAAAATTTATTAAATCCATAGCTTCTCGCAGGTTTGTTTTAGTTAGATCTTTGGGAGGAGTTTTCTTTACAGTAATACCGGGGGTTTCTACAGCTCTGTTTAATTCTTCCTGTAAAGACAGAGGCCTTTCTATTGGTGTTGCAGGGGAAACCATATCGTCTGGAAATCTTTTGGGGGGACAGGGGGTCGAGATTCTATCGGGGAATAATTGGGTTTTTGGAGATATTGTATAATCTAAATCTCCCGTGCTCACCGATGAATAACTTTTTGGACTTTTTGGCATTTTTATTTCAGGAAAAAATCATGGTATTAGGGATTTTTTCTTAGGAACAACTAGATTTTTCATTGCTAAAAATTCTTAAAATTTTTGTTCATCACTGTCATTTTCAAAATAATCTTGTTTGAAATTAAATGGTTTTAGCTCTGCCAGTCTTGACCTAGGGGTCTCATTTTCCGAATCTGACGAATCAGTAGAAGAGGGATGTGAAATCCATCTTTCTGGAAATTTTGCTCTTTTTATTCGGCTAACATGCGCCTTGTAAGTTTTTCCGCTATCGGGGTTCTCCATTTTAAAGGTATATTAATTATCTTACTTTTTGACTATTCTGTACGGCCCAGAATATTTGTTGGAAAGTTTTTTTCCTTCCGTTTTCGCCTCGTTCCTTAGGTAAACGAAGTCTCCTACTTTGAAATCTATATTCCCCTTAACTTTGGGTTGGTTTCTTAGTTCTTGGTTTATTTTACATTTTTCCAGCTCTTGCCTAACTATTTTATAAGTTTTCCTCATTCTATTTATGAATTCTTGTTTATAATCTTCTGAGTCGTTATAATATTGCCGAGATTCAATAATATCATCATACGGGATTCTAAAATCTCGACCAAAAAGTAAATAAAATGGATTTTCTTTGGATGTTTATGAATAAGCAGCATTGATTACGTTATTCAAGTAAGTTGGGATTTGGTCCTAGGCACTCCTAGATTCTGTTCTATTGATACTTCGTAAATTCGCGTCTATATTGCAATATGTCGCTTTTGCACGTGTCTTGTGGACTGTAAGTTACGATACACCAACTAACGAACTTAATGACAAAAATTAAATATTTTTTTAATTTTGCAACAAAATTGCTCCCGTTGTCGCTCAAAATTTTATTAGGAATTCCAAATTGTAAAAATAATTTTGCTAATGCCTTACTTGTGGCATAAGCACCTTGATTTTTCAATGCTTTTGCAAAAGTAAATCCGGAAAAGTGATCTACAACCGAAGGAATACATGTATGGCCTCTGCTAGAAACAGGTAATCCTCCATTTGTCCCGTATAGGTCAAATGAGATAATATCGAAGTGGTACTGTGCTACTGGAACCCTTCCAAGTGGAAGATTTGGATACACGGGGGGTGTTTGTTTCAAATTACATACTTCGCATGTACTTACAAAGTCTTTAAGTTTTTTCCGTGCCGATTGTACCTAAAAGTATTGTTTTAATTTATGGAACGTTTTCATAACTCCTAAATGTCCACCTGTGTCCGAATGAAAATATTCAAATGCAGGCCCTATCAAGTTTTGTGGTAATACAGGTATTATCGAGGTTTGGTTTCTATTTGTCTCAGCAGTCAAAATTCTACACAGTATTTCTTCATCAAGATCATAGTAAATATTATCTATCTCTTTTGTAATAGTTTTGAATTTATACGGTAAAGCCTTATTATTCACGAAATAATTAATTAGTGCTGAAGATATTTCTTACTTTTTTTGATTTCTTCTTTTATTTTCCAAAGATAGGAGGCAATAGTAAATTTTATTTTCTTTTACTGCGTATTTGACTTTGTTTTTCTTACATCCATGTTTACTTTTAGCATTGATAGCATTAACTTCATTTTCTTCAGTTTCCGACGGATCATTTTCTGGATATCTACTCAAAAAGTCGCAAGCTGCGTTTTGTTTTCCCTTTAAATGTTCAAATTCATAATCTAGGTCTTGGATTTTCATAATCCATCTAGCTAGAATGGCCGTGGGGTTTTTAAATGTGCGCAGGTACTGCAAGATTTTATGGTCTGATCGTAGTATGAATTTTCTACCAATTAAATAATGCCTAATTTGTCCAGGTGGTAGATAATAGATAATAATTCTAAGTTTGTGGCGGAATAGCTGCTTTCGCCCTTTGATAAAGTTTTACTTGAATAGAATATAACTTTTTCAATTTGTTTGGGTGTTCCCTGTAGAGGGTTAGGGTTTTCTATTGGGATTGTTTGCGAAAGAATAGCGCCAATGCCTTTTGAGCTAGCATCAGTGGTAACGATGAATTTTCCGTTTTCGAAATCAGGGAGTGATAAAATTGGTTCAGAAGTGAGCGCCTTTTTGAGTTGGTCTAGGGAAGTTTGAGCTTCCTGGGACCAGATGACATTGTGGGAGTTTCCTTTGGTTAATTCCGTGAGGGGTTTCGCAATTTGGGCATAATTGCGTACGAATTTTCTAAAGTAGCCAGTAAGTCCTAAAATTCCCCTTAATTCTTTCATAGGTCTGGGGGGCTTGAGGTTTTCAACACATCTTATTTTATCAGGGTTTGGGGATATCTTTCCCTGGGTCACTACTACCCCTAAAAATTTAATTTTTGATTGACGTAAATTTACTTTCTCCGGCAGGCATTTTAAATTGCCTTGCCTGAATTTCTCGAACACCTTAGCTCAAGATGACAATTGCTGCTCAGTGTTTTCCCCCACGCATATAATATCATCAACAAAATGGATTATATTTTTTAATCCTCTTAACAGGTGCAATAGGGGTCTACATAACGCGCTTGAACTTGTTTTAAGCCCAAATGGTACCCTTAAGTATTCATAAGATCCATATTCGGATGCTGAAAATGCGGTTTTATGGACATCCTTTTCGGCTATTTTCACTTGGTGGTAGCCTTGGGTAAGGTCCAAAGAAGTAAAAATTTTGTTTTTGCTTGAAATTGAGTCAAGAATTTCGTCTATTCTTGGTAGAGGAAATTTATCGTTAACTACTTGTTTGTTGAGAGCCCTATAATCTACAACAAGTATAATATCGTCATTTTTTTTTGGTTCTAGGATCACTGGTGTGCGATACAGGCTTATGTTTTGGCGTCTACTTTTGTTTCTTTCTAATTCATGGATTTTATTTTTTTACAACTCTTTGTGCTTATATGGTAAACGATATGGTTGTATTGAAACGGGGTTACCAGTCGTTAAAATTGAATGCTGATAAAATTGAATAAGCCCGATGTAAATTTAAGATTCATAAAAAAAATACATAAAAATACATAATAAATAGCATAATTTTTTATTAAGTTCCATATACGTAATATGATCCATTTTAAATTTGTTTAAAAACTGCGATTTAGTCAAAGGATATTTGTTATTTGAAGTTTTAATACCGCTAACTAGGTTTCTTTTAGAATTTTCCCATGTATTTAAATCATTTTCCGTTAAAACCTGGATTTGGACTAAACAAGTCCCCTTTTTAATTGTAATTGTATGGTTTTCATGGTTATTGGTTACCCAAATAAAACCTTCCCCTGTGTCATGAGATATAATCTGTTCGTCGCATAACAGATTTTCGGGTATTTCAGATGGTGTCGCAAACCATATTTCTGATTTGCTAATTACTGGCTCGATCATTTGGGATATTTGAATTTTTTGCATCGTTTGGGGAGGAATTTTTGTTTTACTTATCGCAAATCCGTACTAATTCTCTTCATTTTCATTGTTTATTAGATTCATGCTGGCTCTATGCTGCGCAGTTGCGGAATCTTGTTGCGTCACGTTGGGTTTTACTATGTTTTTACATAATTACACTATTTTCTTAATTACATTTGATCTGTACTGTCTCATATCTCCTATTTTTATTTTCGCAGATTCAATACTGTTATTATTTAAATTTACTTCATTTCTGCGATATCTCTCAGGATAATTGAATAAATTTCCAATTATGCCCTGTCTTTGCGAGACATGAGGTTCAAAATACTTCGACATTATACCGTTAGAAATTTTGTTTACTGTTATGTTATCTTCGTAACCTCTGTTACGATTTCTTAAGATAGGAATTTAATCCACCACCTTGGCTGGGTTTAATAGCTTCTCGTTGGCTACGTCTAATAGTAGTTTATTAGACCTTAGAAAATCTGCCCCTATAATAGCCTCATATGGGAGATTCTCACATATAATAAAATTTGTCATAACGGTTCTGTTGTCTCTTTTTACGTTTAGGCAAATTGACCCTTTTGCATTTAATTTATGGCCTGTAACACTTGTTAAATTGGGATTATTAGGGTTCTTTTGTCGCCTAATGTGCAGAGGTAACGTATTAAATACGCAAGAGTTTATGATATTTACAGTAGCTCCACTGTCAACTAAGGCCGTAAAGTAAACGTTTTCTACACAAAAATCATTAAATATAGGTAACGTGTTAATAATGTCACTACAAGAAGGCACTAGTATTGTTTTGGACCTATTAAATATTCCTGGCACCCTCGGGGTCCAACTTATGTTTCTGAGGGGCCTGAAGCGTTTCCCTGAGAATTTATTTCATTTGTCGGTGCCTGTAATAGATATTCAGACGTACTAGGTTCCGTAGGGATATTTAAATGATTTACGTCTGCCTGTCTTCGCCATGTATTATTATGGTAGCGTGGATGTCTCGTGTCAGTGCCGTTTGCTGGCGCTGTTTGCCAGTGCTGTTGGCTTGTAAGATTTTTATTTCTCATCGGCAAATTTTCATTATTTTTATATTGCATTCTCGCATTATATTGGCCTTGGCGAGTATCTGGGTTTTCAAACCGGTAATTAATTTGCCTGTTGGGGAAAGGGCTATACAAATTTGGTTGGTACGCATTATAAGGTACTGATTGGTGCATTCCCCCCTGGCTATAGCCTATTGCACGACCGGTGCTAAAATATGTTCTTCTGAACACATGGTTACCGTAATTTTGCGTATTACCGACAGCATTTCTTGGTATGGGATTGGTGACGTAGTGGCACTCTCTTGCTATGTGGCCGACACGATTGCAGTTATAGCACCTTATTATTGTAGGGTTAATGGGCTGAAAACGTACTGTTTTCTGCCTAGCGGGTTCTGGCGTTTTGTTTCTCTGTGCTACTGGGGAGTTATCCCTTGAAAAGAAATTGGGTGATGTCTGATCGCCCTTGAAGATTGGGTTCGCGTTTGGGTTGCCTAGGCTGCTTATTTTTGCATTACTATGATTAGCAACCATTTTATCAACTTCGATTAATCGCTCTACATCTTGGACTGCAAGATCCAACGTCTGAATATTCTTGGATATTATTGATCTCTATTGTTTCGGGGATAGCACTTGAAGAAAGGTATTTAGTATGATTTTTTCATACAGTTTCCCCGAACCACTTCTGTATTTTGCTTCTACGTAAATACGTATATGATCAAGGTAGTCCCTTATAGTCTGTGAAAAATCCAAGCTTACTAATCCATGTTTTTATTTATTTATAGAACTGGTTTCTACATATCTCTCTTTGAATAATTTTAACAAGTCGTCAACCGTATTTATTTGAAAGTTGGCGTTATTGCCTATGCTATGCTCGACCTGTTTTAGAAAGGTTAAGGCCTGGCCTCTTAATCGTAGAAGCAGCATGTCTTTTAACGCTTCAATGTCTGTTTTTGTTAATTTTACAAACTGGGTCAATTTGATATTAAATTATTCAATATATGACTGACCATTGTATTACTGGGTGGATTTTGCGATTTCTATATTGTTTGAGACTAATTTTTGCACAAATAGTATTTCATTTAGATTCTCCATGTTTTTTTTTTTGCGTTTATATCAACTTAAAATTTTACTTAACCTATTTTGGGGTAGGCTATTATCTCCTATGAGATATAAGGGGTTTCCTATCGTAGCCTAGCGGTTATAGGCCTAATCAATTTTCTTATATGTCTGTGTCTTTCCAAAAATCAAATTTGAATTACAAAGTTTAAATAGCCTAACTAGTTCGCAGTTTTCCTCCAATTTCCGACCGCGCCATGTGTACCATTAAAGAATTATTTGTGGTGATAGAAAAGATGTGCTCGTGACGATTGAGATTTCCCCTAGAGCGTCACTTATAGCGCCGGAGTGTGTGTCAACTAGGCTCGCGACTCCCTCAACCAATGAGGGAAAATTGAATATGTAGTCACACGAATGTGTCTTCTTATTTCTTGAGCTATCTGGAGATCAGATTCCTTTGGGAGCATTTACCATGGAGACTGGCGAACTAGTTACCTATTCTCGGACTAGACTCAGACATACAAGAGAAACGAACACATATAAAAAGATAATAGATATATTGAACTTACATGTTTAGTTGTACAGCAACGGGTCACTTCAATGACAAATAAATGGTGACCGAGATTATTTTGCGGTACTCACCGTTTTAAGTCTGAATACATACTCCAATTAAAAAACACATTTTACCCCACTCCCAAACGCAGTTCTTTCGTCCTGCGCTCTAGGGACTGCCTGCCATTGGCTCACGTGCCCCAAGGACGGGAATCCTCGTCCAATGATCTCTTAAAGATTTTTCAGATGATTCAGGATTTCACACGGTTTTTTGTCTTTTAAACTTCCTTATAATTGTTATGCATTGGATTTTTTTTGCTACAATTTTCTTAGCGAAATTCGAACGACTAGCGCCGTTGTCTGACTGAAGCTAGAAATGCAATTTCTCTTTTTGCTGATTAAGGACTTTTCATTTTTGCCACTAGATTTAGCTTAATTATAAGAAATCGGAATTATCTTTAGAAAGAAACTTTATTTTGGTATTTCAACTTCATCACATCTTACTCATGGTACACGAGGTACTGACTAGGGGGGCAACCCCCTAATATACGTAATAAACACATAGGAACAGAAAAGTTCTTTACGTAAGTTAATTAGTAATTTACGTATATTTATTACTAATAAAAAAGTTAGTAAATAAAATTAAACAACTTTCGAGAAAGCCATTTAACCAAAAAAAAGGAAGTTATTATTCATGTACGGTGAGCTAAAATAAAACCTGTATTAATTAAAAAAGGTTCAGAAATTAAAATAACAAAACAAGTTTTTTTTAATTGAAAGTAAGGAAGAACATTAAAACTTAAAACGAACAGAAATTATTCCGTATTTGGAAGGGGCTGTCCCCTCCTCAACGCCTCGCTCTTTATACTAAAGTTTTTTATTGTTTTAAATTAATCTTGAGCCCCACTTGGGCAGCAACTTCGGAGACTTTCAGAAGCATTTTTTGGGCTTCGCCAACGGATTTGCCAAGAAGACCAGCCAGGGCTAACCTCGACTCCTTCGAAGTTTAGCATTGCTTTTTTCATTACCAAACCGACGACAAAACTGAATAGTTCGGGAGAGAGTACACACCCTTGCCTCACACCGAAGTCGATATCAAATAGCGGAGAAAGCTCTCCGTTCATCATTATGCAGGCTCGTGTGTGTTGATTGTAAGCCTGAATGAGTCGCATAATCTTAAGTGGGACACAGTACTCTTCCATTACCATCCAAATTCCTCCCCGGATGACTGAATCGAAGGCCGTAATAAAGTCAATGAGGACAGCGATGGTGATTTTTTTTGCTTGGCTCTATGTTTAAAAACCTGTCTCAAGGTTGCTGGCTCGGAAACCAGATTGGTTGGGGCGGGTTCTTTCGTTGTGGACTTTGCGGAATCGTTTAAGCAGAATCATTGCAAAGGTCTTTGCCGCAATGCTCATAAGTTAGATCCCTCTGTAAATTTTGCGTTCAGTGCGGTCGCCTTTCTTGAAGACTGGCAGTATAACTGAGTCTTGCCATTCTTGGGGAAACCGTTTCTGAGACCAGACTGAGCAAAAGAGCTTCTGTAGTTTCTCAGCGAGAATAGGAACAGCTTTGTAGACTTCTGCCGGGATAGAATATGTACCTGGCGCCTTGTGATTCCTCAGCTACTTGATCGCCTCTTGGATCTAATGTATTGAGGGAGGGTGAATAGTTAAGTTGCTGTTTAAGGCTTGTCGATTCAGTATTCCTGAGTTAAGGCTAGGGTTGCTTGGCTGTGAAGTGGTGCTATTATTGCGGGGTGCTTTAGTGGAAGGGATGTTGTGACTGGGGTTCAGCAGCTTCTGGAAGTGGTATTGCCATCTTGTGATTATGTCATCTTTTCTTGACAAAAGCATTCCATCTTCGCCGCTCACTCCAGTTTGAGATCTTTTCACTTTTCCCAGTTGCTTCTTTTAGTAGATGGTAAAGCTTTCTGGTATCTGAATGACTAGCAGCCTTCTGGATATCTGCTGCTACGTGGTCCCAGTAGTGTTGTTTGTCACGACGGGCGGAGTTATGGCATTCTTTTCTCAGTATTTTGAACACTGTGGACTTGGTATTTCCGATCTGTTGTTTCTGGTTTAATAGCTTGATTGTGTCTTCTGAGATCCACTTTTTCCGCTTCCGATTCAGCCTGCCAAGGACTTTTTAGAGGTGTCTGTCATGGTGTCTCTGCTCTTCCTCCACTCGTCTTTTATGTTTATGGTGGTTGATTCGTTATCGTCGTCGATGGACAAGATGTCAAAACGGTTAGATAATTTCAAGCAAAACTCTTCTACGACTGGTTTATCATGAAGACGTGCTACATTGTATCTAGGAGGAGGTTGCGTTTGTTTCCTGGAGGCAAGATTTATGGTCAGGGAAGGTTTTAGCAGCATATGATAGGCTCCATTCGTCGCTCCTGTGTCGGCTCCACGGTAGGCTCTACAGTTCTGTATAGAGCTTCGCCACCTTTTTTTTTTTTAAATAAATAAGGGTTTATTCATCAACCAATAATAAAAAAATCCATAAGCTAAGCTTGTAAAGGAGATCACTACCCCAACTAGGCCTAAAAAAAAAAAAAAAAGGAACAAAAAAAAATATCAGGAGAATATTAGCAAGTAATCCACCTGGGATTGGGCTCCTCCATCTCGAGAGCGCCAGGTTGTCCTCTGGGATGCTTTGTGTTGGAACAACATATTTGCCAATACAGGATTATACGGCTGGGCAAATTTTACGAGCCTCCTTCCACGGTCACACCTGTCAACCCATCCGAATCTTCAACTAGCTCTTTCACGGTATGTCTCGTGGCTTCCAGCATGGGCGTCAAGATCCCCTCCTAGGATGAGTAGATCAAGGTTTGGGACTATTCTCAATGACTGGGTCAGAGCACCGTAGAACTCGTCAAATCCAATCAAATTTTGATATACCATTTTGTCCAACGAAGTTGAAAGTTCTGAAAATTAGATCTTTGAGGATGACAACCCCCCCACAGTCCTCAGGGCAAGGGTTATAAGTTATGCCCTGGGGGAATATAATGTTTTTACAGAAAGTGTTGTCGTAAAAACTTCAATAAGGCTCTTTCAATTTGAAATTGAGAGGGTTATTGCCCTTTTTGATAGTCGAAATTAATCGGAGGTAGAATCACCTCACCCTCCCCCCCATGCTCATCATTTCTCCAAACATTTCCAATCAATATTTTAAAATAGCCATTTTATTCAATTTAGTTGAAAGGTCTGGAAATTATGTCTTTGGGGATGACAACCCTCCCCCATAGCCCTCAGGACAAGGATCTTAAGTTATGCCCTTGGGCATATAAGGTTTTTATAAAAAAAATTTGTCGTAGCTGTTTCAAAAAGGACACATTCTTATTTGAAATTGAGAGACTAGTGCCTTTTTTATTAGTCGAACGTGATCAAATTTTGACATAGCGATTTTGTTCAGCCCATCGGAAAGGTCTGAATACCTTTGAGGATAACAAATTTCCCCAGCCCTAAGGGCAAAGGTTGTAAGTTATGCCCAGGGGACATATGGGGTTTTTATAGAAAGTGGGGTCATATAAACTTCGGAGTTGGCTCATTGGATTGGTAATCAGACGCTCTAGTGCTCTTTCTCAGAGCCAAAGTGATCAGAGGACAGCTATCCCTTCCACCCTACACACCAGGACCGTATCCAGGATTTTTGTTCGGAAGGGAGGAGGGGGGGGGGGGTTACCCAATTTGTTCCCTTGGACTTTGTCTAACATCCTCGAGCAACATTACGTTTGGTCGAGACCGTTAGTCCGCCCCTTGCGAACGCGGACGCGTCCACTAGGCATACTTTCGTATCTATAAGGGGCATTTTTTTTTTTTTTTTTAGTAACGCAAAAACAAGACAAGTATTTACATACAGTTGAATACTACAAGCTATTTTTTGCGCAAAAAGAAGCCAAATAGTAGGCTAGAAGTAGTCCATATATTTTTTAGTTTTTTTTTTAGCTAAAAGTAAGGGGGAATATCTATAAAAAGAAATCCAGACGACGATTTTTCTTCCCTGCAAAAATGTCGATGACCTTGAGAAACTTCTTTCCGGAGCAGCAGTGCTAACAGGTAGCGTCGCAAGAACAGCCAGAAGAAGAAAACCATTTTGAAAAAAGGTAGCGTCGTATGCCTGAAGCGAAGACACAGCACAAGTAGGCCTCTCTGATACCGAAAAATTCTCCCACTTGATGCGGCATAGCCCAATCTCTTGCTTCAGACAGTCTCGCTCGGGAAAAATATCGCCATACAATTCAACCAATGACTCCAGGTTTAATGCCTTCAGATCGACAGAAACAATTTTGCAGGAGAAAGGACGCTGAGATTTGACAGCAGTTTCTGGTGAATCACAAATCGTTGTTTCAGCTCGGAAGTGAAGTGGTCCACTTCTGGCGATTTTCTTGAACCTGCGCTTTCCTCGCCGCGTCTAGTTGGTGCACGATATTGTCCTGCCTTTTCTCCGAGACAGAAATGAAGTCATTTGTGACTTCAAATGTCATTTGCAAACAACGACAAAGACTGGGTTGGTGCAAGTGCGTGTTGCGTCGTGGCTGGTTCCAGTGTGTGTGATTCAGAAGCTTCAACGATGGCTCCAGTGCCCTTCAGATCCACAGGTGTAGATGAATGCTCCGCAGACGTCCCGCTAACGCCACTGTCAGAAACATCCCTGGTCCGCTTGGGCGCGAAAAACGACGTAATGTCACACTTCCTCTTCATGTTGAAAATCGCTCTTCTCTTAGCCAAGTCCGAAATTGAACATAACTGAACTGACAATCTTGCACTCTCTTATACCATGCCTCGAGCGCCCATTAATCCTAATTTACTATGCAAGGTCAGGTGAACATGGGGTTACCGAATTGCGTAAGCTGATCAGAGCGCATATTATTAACCCTAATTTACTATGCAAGGTCAGGTGAACCTGGGGTTACCTAATTGCGTAAGCTGATCAGAGCGCATATTATTATCACTAATTCACTATGCAAGGTTAGGAGAACATGGGGTTACCTACGGTTACCTAATTGTGTAAGTTGATGAGAACCGTTTACCCACAAAACACAATAGGATTTAGTGAGGGAGCATATTTTTTTTTCTGGTAAGGTTTTGTCTTTACAGGTATTTTTTAGAATAATTTTTGACTCGGTCAAAATTTTCGGGGGGGGGGCGTCAAACCGGGTAACCCCCCCCCTGGATACGGCCTTGCTACACACACGTCGTATTGTCCCGAAATGCGTCTAATAGAAATTTTGATATAGCCATTCTATTCAAAATAGTATAAATATAATATAACAAGGCTTTTGGGTTTGAAAAAAACCCAGAGACTAGGGGCAAGGGTTGTAAGTTATACCTCAGGGTATTTAGCCTAAGGTTCTTATGGAAAGGATGGTTGTTTCACTTCAGAAGAGGCTCAGTCTTTCTCCCTGAAAAAGACTATGTCAATATAAATCGAACAGAAATTAATCCAAAAAACTTTGTGCACTAAGTAAGTTTTCCAAAAAAAGTAAATAACTCCATTAAACCAAAAATGAAAAAAAAAAAATCAAATAATCTACTGAGCGTACAACTACCACAAATCAGTATCAATAAATAAATGAAACCCAAAACAAACAGAAATTAAAATAAGTCAAACGCAAACGAGCAAAAATTAATCTGAGTAGGGTTCTAAACCTATGCTTTCTAAAAACTAGAATTTTCACTTTTATAACTTTAAGAAATAAAAAATTTGTTAAAAATTTTCTTTAAGAATTGAGAAAACAAATAATTTGTTAAAGGGACAAGGCACATTTTTTCAGTAAATTCATTTGAATTTTTTTCAGTAAAGTACAAACTATTTATTCATACTGATTTAGGGTAGTTGGCATACAAGAGACCATATTGCCCCTCTCCAACGTGCTCAAAGTCAAGCAGCTCACTCAGTAACTTCTTGTGGTGGCCGGCGTTGACTTGAGTGAGTGGCACATAATACACAAGTATCAAAATTACTTCCCCCAACGGAAATAAAAAAAATAAACTCAAATAAAATTCTCAAATTTGGATAGCCTTAATTTCGACAGGGGGGGGGGGGTATTTTCCGCGGGGTGGTATTTTCCGCAGGGGGATATTTTCCAAGGGGTATTTTTCCTGGGGGGGGGGGTATTTTTCGCGGTGTTATTTTCCAAGGGAGGGATTTTCCGGTGGGTATTTTCCGAGGGGGGGGGGGGTAATCGCGGGGTAGTAGAACTGTTTAATGCTTGGTAGATTATTTGATTCTATTTTTTTTTCATTTTTGGTTTAATGGAGTTCTTCACTTTTTTTAAAAAATACTTATTTTGTGCAAAAATATTTTTTAAGTAATAAATAAAAATAAACACGCATCCGTGATCTTTGTTCTGGCAAAAAATACAAAATTCCACACTTCTGCAGAGAGGAGCTCGAAACCTCTACAAGAGGGTTTTCTGATGCGCTGAATTTGATGGTGTGATTTTTATTAAGATTCTGTAATTTTTAGGGGGAGTTTGCCCCTTTTTTCGAAAATCAGACAAATTTTCTCAGGCGCGTAACTTTTGATAGGTAAAATTAAACTTGATGAAACTTATATATTTGAAATCAGAATTAAAATCTGATTCTTTTGATGTATCTATTGGTATCAAAATTCTGTTTCAGAGTTTTTTAGAGTTTCAGTTACCATTACGCCGGGTCGCTCCTTACTTACAGTTCGTTACCACGAACTGTTTGATAAGCATCTTAAACATCAGGTAAAATAATTGACCTGAGCAAACATGACGAAACAGAAAGCATAGAGCATTTTTGAATTTTGCAATTAAGTAGGCTCACATTTTTACTTGATGATAGAGTTTCAAAGGCTGTATATTTGGAAAAATATTAACGTGGAACATATTAGGAAGTGTAATGGACCCTTATTTTTCTCGTTTTCCTTATGTTAAAAACGAGCGTGGATTAATTAAAAAAAAATAATCGTCTCAAACTAAAGAGCAAATTTGACACTCAAAACGAGCAATAGTTTTAAAGCTATTTAATAAATTTATAGTTTTTTTCTAAATTATGGGAGGGGGTAACTGCCCCTCCTTGACCCCTTCAAATTATGTCACTGTTTTAACAACTTCCCCGGGGAACGAGCTATAAAATTGAGAGTTCTAGTCTTTTTTTCAAATCGACAGTGATTGGAAGACCAACTATTCCCCCCTCCCCCTTCCTCTCCTAGAACCATCCGAAAATCTTGACATCAGGAAAGTGATCACACATCTATCTTTATTTGGTAAAAAAAAAAAATACACCCAACATTTGTAAATATTAGCTTTAAACCTCTAGAGTAAAGGTTCTCTGATTACATTGTTAGGGAGGGGGACAGATGCCTCAAGGGGTGCATTCTAGTTTAAAATATCCTGACTTTCATTGAGCCTTCAGGTAAACAAAGAATTAGTTCTAATGAAGTGGCGGGGGTGGAAGTAAAAGTTGATATTTTATCGCTCATGACTTCTGGGAATGTTTCTGGCCTACGCTGTTATTATGAAAGTAACGAGTAATATTAAACCCAAAAAATGTAGAATTTATTCTGTATAGGAGAAGAATGTCCTATCCTCCCCGTCTTGGTCGTAAAAACTCCGGAGGATGCTTATATTGGAAATTGAGAGTTCTAGTACTGTTTTATAGGTCGAAAATGGTTGGGAACCAACCAGCTCCTGTCCTAAAACTGTTCTTGATATCTGGTCTTTTTGCTATCCCTTAGGTAGGACATCTGATAGACATATGAGGTACCTACTTTGTACTATCTCTCTAGTACTCAATTTTGCATGTAGGGGAATTTTCCATGGTGGGGAATGATCAGAGGGCATTTTCTTCAGGGGGATTTCCGCTGAAGGAATTTTCCATGGGAGAGGGTTATTTTCTGGGGGGGAATATTCTGGGGGGACGCTGGCTAACATCAGAAATATCTCGGAAACGGCTAAGTATTAAGTTGAAATTATCCGTTTATGAGAAGGGGTATTAGACCAAAATGGCAAAATGTTAATACTATTACTGCTTACTCCTAATTTTACTTAGGCTACCACTAATACTACTTCTGTTGCCCCTACTATTACTTCTGCTAGGGCATATGGTATAAAGAGTAAGGGTATACCTAGGAAAGGGTATAAAGTAGAAACTTTCAAGGAAAGTTTATGTTGCTTTCAAACTAAATCAAAAGGTACTATATGTGTGTTGGCTACCAATAACACGTCTTAGCAATATTTTGAGAACGACTGAGGGTATTAAGTTAAAACTCTCATGGCTACTACCATTACTGCTTTTGGCCTTGCATACGAACTCAATTAAAAGAGTGTAAGTGCATCTAGGCTATCAACACAGCACAGATACAATGTTTTGGGAATGGTATTAAGTTTATATTTCAGGAAAAACTGAGTAGGTATAAAACAAAGTTGCTCCACACTATTCGTGCGCAGATTTTAAAAAGGTGTATGTTATTAAAAATTGCTGAAAATTTTTCTCCAACATATGAATAGTAAGTCAAACTATGGATTCTTAGACAAAAAAAAAACGAAAAGATTTAAAAACTTATTCTAAAAATTAAGTTTTTGAAAGAAAAGTAAAGAGCTATATTAAACTAAAAATGATCAGAAATAAAGTGAAGTAATTTTGCATGCGTAAAACTACCTTAAATCAACATCAATATATAAATGAAACCCAAAATGAACATAAATTACAATAAACAACCAAGTCAAATTCAAAACAATCAGAAGTGAGTTCTAAACTAAGTATTGCCACTATAGCATAAGACCAGAACAAGATTCCAGAATATGAAGACCATAAAATAATTTGTGCTTTACTGAAAACAAAATACATTTTAGCTGTTTGCACTTTTTTAACCTTAATATACCACCCCAATCGACGGAAATCTCTTTCCAAACTTCGGATGAACCATGCAGCTACTGCCACTCACCGATTAGAGAGGAAGCTACGGCTATTAGATGCTTTTATTGTGGAGAGCTAGAGCATCCTGCTTGTAGAGGAATCCAAGCTGATCTCTTCCTTGCAATCAAGGTGCACGATCAGAATTTGACCCTTTTCAAGTACGAGTGCCAAAGCTGCTGTAAAAGAAGTGTCTCTTACTTGCAGCTGAAGTTAAGGGAAAGCCTTCAAACAGATGGAACTCTATTTTTGCAACGAGTAGCGCTGGCCCCTCATCAAACCACGAACCAAGTTCCCATTACAACATCAGCAAGATAACAAACGCTTATCGACTCTAGCTCTACTGCCGATGCCCTACTCAAAGCAGAAAACGAGAAAAGACTGGGGGAAGAGAAACAAACTTCGTTATGTTTGGACTTCCAGAATTTGGACAAAGTCCGTGCCTGACAAAGAGACGGTGATCTAACTAATGGCAGAGAATGACCTGGGCGCAGAACTGCAAATTAACAACATATCCGAAACCCTGAGAATAGGAGCCTAAAGAAAAGGCATAAAGCCTCGTCTACTGGTGGTCAAGCTCAAGAAAAATTCGTCTGATTGCCTCGAAAAGCGAAACAAGATAGTAAAGTGCGCCCGAGACCTTGGAAGTTCTGCTGGAAACTTCACGAAATCGAACATTTTCTAAACCCTGATCTTACATCAATGCAAAGAGCTAATCAAGCTGCAAAGCGTTAAGCTAGAAGGTTGCAAAACCTACAAATCACTTGAGAAACCCACAAGAGTCCCAGAGTCCAGACAGTTCAGAGTCCCAGGAGACCCTACTGAAGAGATACAACTAAACTGATGTCAGAGGAATCGAAAAAAATGAGAAAACAACTATCAAATGTATCTACTTCAACGCTGACTCGCTTTTTAATAAACTCTCAGAAACAAAGGAATTAATCAGGGAGCAAAACCCGGATCTTGTTGCTATAGTCGAAGCCAAACCAAAAAATTGCAGATACTTACCGACACTGACCGAATTTAAACTGGATAGCTACACTACCACTGCTTTAAGCCTGGAAGATGAAAGCGGTAGAGGAATAATATGCTACTTTTCCGAAGAACTCTCAGCTCAGCGCGTTTCCTTCGGAAATTCTAACCCTAACGAATGCCTTTGGATCAAACTGACTATCCCTAGCGGCAACAACATTGTTGTAGGGATAACCTACCGAAGTCCCAACAGCTCTTTGGAAAATGGCCAGGCGATATGCTCCGCAATCTCCTCTGTAGCAAGCGAGCAAGATCGAAGTGCTAGCACCAGTTGGAAAATCCTATCATGCCGTGATAGCGTTTGACATCAAAGCCAAACCACAAGCGAAATCACCAGCTCAGCCGAAGCGCAACTATTAAAAGGGAAACTATGAAGCGATGAGACAAAACCTACAAAATACTGAGTGGTAAGAAATGTTCAAGGACCAAGACTCACCTGACAAACTCTATGAAATTTTCCCGTCGGCCATAAAAGAAGCTGAAGGGCGATACATTCTGCTGATCAGATGTCACTCACGGGTAGCCTTGTCGAGCGAAACGACTAACCTCAAAAAAGAAAAAAATAGCTTGGGAGAAAATAAAATCGAAACTAAAAAATAAGCTTCCTATTGAAACGGAAAGAGCTGGCTATCGAAGGGCTTTGAACAGAGTTCGAAAAGCAACCCGCTTTGAAGCAAATGAAAGGGAACGGAAACTGGCCACGGAAACTTGCCAATAGCCGGAAGAAAAATCCAAAATGTTTCTGGAGATACGTCAACTCAGAGCGTAAGAACGAAGGTGGAATTCCACCTTTGATTGACAAGCAGCTGGAAACCCTCATAGAAGACCCAAAGGGCAAAGCAGACCTTCTTGGCAAGCAATTTGCAAGAGTCTTTACTCAAGAACCTGACCTTAAAGAACCTATTCCCTCGACCAGCAGCACAAACGAGCACTGGCTGATCTACAGTATCAGCACAACTGAATCTTTATTACTCAAGAAAGTGAAGGCTATAAACACGACAAAATCCCTAGGGCCGGATAAACTGCATCCAAGGGTTCTAAGAGGGACAGCTGACTTAACCGCTCATCCGTTAACAATCATATTCCAGAAATCGTTGGATAAAGGTAAACTGCCAAGGGTCTGGAAGAGCTCAGTCGTGTCACCTATCTTCAAATCTGGAAAAAGGGAGATCCCGTCAAATTACCGTCCGATCAGTCTCACTAGTATTCCCTGCAAGATTCTTGAGTCTTTAATATTGAGACCATATTCGCGTCTTTAAAAAGCAAACCAATTCTTACTGATAAACAGTTTGGTTTTCTAAAAAACTGATCTGCGGAAATTCAGATGCTCTAAGCAATGGAAGACTGGAAGACCGCTGTTGATAAGGGACTTGAAGTATATGTTATCTACCTGGATCTTCAGAAAGCTTTAGACAAAGTGCCCCATAAGTGTCTACTTCTCAAGCTTACGATATATGGCCCGGATGAGGGGCGAATACTTGCCTGGATAACAAACTTTCTAACGGGGCGCAAGCAAGTTATTGCTGTAGAAGGTCAGATAAGCCAAATAGAATTTGACGTTATCAGTGGTGTCCTACAGGGATCTATCCTTGGTCTCATTCTGTTCAACCTTTATATAAATGACCTAGTTTATGATATTGACTCAATAATTCTGCTCTACGTGGATGACACGAAGCTATATCGTATCATCATGTCACCTGAAGACTCTGAAAAACTCCAAGAAGATTTCGACCGTATTAGCACCTGGATGAAGACTTGACTGATGGAAATTAATATCCAGAAAAGCCACCACTTGACCCTCGGAGCTGAATGTTCATCGGCATCATACAGTATTGGTCCCAAACCATGTGCTCAAAATACCGTCGAAAGATATTGGGTGCCATGGTTGACCACAAGTTGACCTTTTCGGACCACTGCGAATTGGCGATAAAACAGGCTACGCGGGTATCAGTGCTGTTAAGAAGAACGTTCAAGTGTCTCGATGTAGAAATTCTCGCGACCCTCATCAAGTCGCTAGTCCACCCAATTCTCAAATATGGTCACTGCACAGTTCGTCCATCCCTGAACAAGGATATAGATGCACTGGAAGCAGTTAAAAGGCGGATGACGAAGTTCTCCCCAATTCTGAAAGACATCCCATACGAACAACGTCTTCGTCTGCTTCACCTACCAGCGCTCTCATACAGATTTCTAAGGGGTGATATGATATACAGATTTCTAAGGGGTGATAGAGGTATGTTGTTAGTAACCTTTACGATTTGTGTTGTGCAGCCTTATTCAGGGAGGGGGGGGGGTCCTAGTAAAGGAAAAAAATGAAAAGAAAAACTATCTAGAATTTTTCTTAAGCTCGCATCCTTGCTTTATCGTCATCGTATAAGGGCTGCAAATTAGGTTACTTTGTGGAACTGCAAAATTTTCTCAGCCGAGGACTCCAAAAGACCTTTGTCAGGCCCTGATGATGCTTATGATGCACGTCCCCACTTTAATGCATTCTGAGTATAGATTTTATGAAGCCATAACTTGTCATTTTTCCACCACAAGAGCTACTCTATCTAGAAAAAACTAAGGAAAAGCAATTTATCTGGTTAAAATTAAATTTTTGTTTATTTTATAGGGATGACCCAAATTACTGGTGCTTCTGAAGCTGTTAAAAGTATGTCCCACCCTCACTGGCATAAGTTTCCTCCTAACAATCCTGCCTGGGATTACATGTTCGGTCTTCTATACATAACAATGTATATCATATCCATGTTTGGCAATGGTCTTGTTATTTACCTCTTTGTGAAGTAAGTTAAGGTTCTGTAGAAAAAAACTATTGCTCTCTCTCTTTCCCTCTCTCTCTCTCTCCCTCTTTCTCTCTCTGTCTGTCTCTATCTCTCTCTCTGTCTCTGTCTATCTGTCTCTCTCTCTCTCTCTCTTTCTTTATCTCTCTCTCTCTCTCTCCCTCTCTCTCTCTCTCTCTCTCTCTCTCTCTCTCTCTCTTTCTATCTTTCCCTCAATCTCTGTATTTTGTTATGCACCGCCCCCCCCCCCCCCCCCACAATGCACCGTGATATCAGACCGTAATTTTAAGATAGCCATTTTGTTCAAAATAGTCAAAGATCCAACATATATAGCTCCAGGGATCACCTGACTGCCACAGCTCTTGTGGCAAAGTTTGTAACTAATAGCAAATTGCCAATTCTTAGTACTTGGGTTTCATAATGGACACAGGGAGGCTTGTTTAATGTCGGAAGGGTGATTGAATCAATAGTTTCAGGAACCGTTCTAAAGGTAAGATGGATTACACATTTCTATGTAAAAGGGGGAGTTGCCATGGGGGGTGGAAACGGGCCAAAAAAGTAAAAGCCGTTAGTTCTTGAGACAGTTGGAACTGAAAATGCAAAACTAAAAAATGGCTTTGGGGGCGACGGACCTTGTTTTTAGTAATTTTTATTCGTCTTAAGCTTGATTTGCATATTCAATTTAAATTTTATTGTTTTTCAGATTTATTTATTCATTTATAAGTGAATTATAATTATAAATGAATATAAATAAATAAATAAATCTTAAAAAGAATAGAACTTAAATTGAATATGGAAATTAAGCTTAAAACGAACAAAAATTACAATAAACAAGAGTTTGACTACTGCCCTCTTTCTTAACTGTAAAAGTCTAAAGCCTATTACGTCTATGCGCTTCACTGAAAACGAATTATAACACAAATATTTTCTTTTGTGCTTACAACATTGAAAAAAATTAAATAATTTTTCAGTGAAATAAAATTTTGAACTACTTCATAAGCTGCTATTATTCCCTTCTCCCACCACCCCCACCAAAATTCAAAGTCTCCTTGTTCTGTCCATCTCCTTCATTTCCCTGGTAGTACCTGAAACTTTCAACCCCATTCCCCGAGCCGCTCACGAGATAGTGTTTGTATGCCCTTTCGATGACGTGGTTTGAAATAGTAGATCGGGGACAAAGTGGCTTAGCAGCCTTCTTCCCGACACATAATTGGAGGTCCACTACCCTCTCGTTCCTAAAAAAAAACACTACCTGGAACCTTTAACTGAATCCCACAAGTCGTTCCTGAGATATTGCAGGTATTGTGTTATAATGGCCTGGACGGTTGCCGGCGGAAAATAACCCCCTGCAAAAAACATCTCCTGCTGAAAGTATCCCTCCACGAAAAATACCCCTGGAAAACACCCTCCGGAAAATACCCCCCAAAAATACCCCCTGAAAAATAAACCCCACAGACAATACCCTCTTTACTTTCGGGATTAATGTTACCCTTTACTTTCATAATAACAGTAGAGATGCCTTATTGAATACAGAACGAACACATGTGCTGCCACCTACAACTTTTTCTAACACCAAATATGGGCATAGAGTCCCTAGGGGAAATGGATTTCTGAGAAATTGATTGCGTAATCAAAGTGTGTCAATGACCTAAATTTCCAAAGGTGTTGATGTTGTTGTTGTTGCTCTCAGCGAATGTTACGAGTTTCCAGGAATTTGGAACACCTGTGCTGTCGACCTCAATTCACCTATCGTGAATCAATAATTCCCCTTAGAAACGACAAATTAATTCCCCTTTCTTGACAGATCAATCAACCAATGACATCATCTGTCAGACTTTAAAAATTTTCGCCTAGAAACGATTCTCCAGGAATAGATCCAAGTCATTAATGTCTTTGCCTTGGAAACAACTCTACTGGTCGAACTCCAAAAGATATTAATAACCAAACGCCATGGAAACAATTCTCCAAGAAACATCTTAGCGATGAATTGTTTTAGCGCGGGAATCAGGTTTCATAGTAATTTGAAATGTGTCAGCGCAGAGATGCCAAACAAAAGGAACACGCTGAAATTACGTTTAGGGATTATTTGGGCGAAGCTGTTTTAGCCATTTTATGGAATTATTTCCGCGAAACAGTTAGAGACATTTTAAAAGATGATTTAAAAGATGATTTTAGAAGAGAATTTAAGGGTGAAACTCTGTGGTCGTTGTAATACACAAGTTGTATTTTAACAGTGTCGTGAGGTCCCCTACCCCAGCCCCAAAGGGTTCCGATCCCCCTACCCCAACCCCAAAGGGTTCCAATCCCCCTACCCCAACCCCGAAGGAAGCCCCCCGGTACTCAAAGGTCCCCCAACCTCCCAAAGGGCCCCCGGATCCCCAAACACCCTCCCCGGGCCCCCAAAGGTTCTCCCCGGTCCTCAAAGGTCCCCTAGGCTCCCAATGGGCCCCCGGACCCCCAAAGGCCCTCCCCGGGCCCCCAAAGGCCCTCCCCCGGTCCCCAAAGGGCCCCCAGGCTCCCAAAGGACCACTCGGCCCTCAAGGGCCCCCCAGACCCTCAAAGGCCCTCCCCGGGCCCCGTCTTTTGTTGATGCGTGTTGTCTGAAGCCTATGATTTGGGGTGTATGGGTTGCTATTTCCGACTTTTCTTAACCAGATTTCTTAGTCATTGGTAGGTGTGTGGTGTCTGAAACTTATGATTTGGGATGGTTAATTTGCTATTTCCGGCTTTTCTGAGCTAGATTTCTTAGCCTTTCATAGGTGTGTGCTATCAGAAAATTATGATTTGGGATTTGTAGTTTGCTTTTTGGACTTTTCAGAGCTAGGATTCTTAGTCCCTCATAGGTGTTTGTTGTCTGAAACCTATATATTGGGATGAATAGTTGGCTATTTCAGGCTTTTATGAGCTAGGGTTCTTAGTATTTCGTAGGTGAATGTTGCCTGAAACTTACGATTTGGGATATGTAAATTACTATTTTGGGCTTTTCTGAGCTAGATATCTTAGTCTTTCGTTGATGTGTGTTGTCTGAATCCTATGATTTGGGATGGGTGGATTGCTATTTTTGACTTTTCTGAGCCGGATTTCTTAGCTATTCATAGGCGAGTGTTGTCTGAAACTTATGATTTGGGATGGTTAATTTGCTATTTCCGGCTTTTCTGAGCTAGATTTCTTAGCCTTTCATAGGTGTGTGCTGTCAGAAAATTATGATTTGGGATGTGTAGTTTGCTATTAGGACTTTTCAGAGCTCGGATTCTTAGTCCATCATAGGTATTTGTTGTCTGAAACCTATAGTTTGGGATGAGTAGTTTGCTATTTCAGGCTTTTATGAGCTAGGTTTCTTAGCCTTTCGTAGGTGTGTGTTGACTGAAACTTATGATTTGAGGTGCGTAATTTGTTATTTCCGACTTTTCATAACCAGATTTCTTAGTCTTTCATTGGTGTGTGTTGTCTGAAACCTATGATTTGGGATGTGTGGCTTGCTATTTTTGACCTTTCTGAGCTGGATTTCTTAGCCTTTCATAGGTGTGTGTTGACTGAACCCTATAGTTTAGGATGAGTGGTTTGCTATTTTTGACTTTTCTGAGCTAGATTTCTTAGTCTTTCCTAGGTATGTGTTGTCTGAAACTTATGATTTGAGGTGTGTAATTTGCTAGTTGGACTATTCAGAGCTAGGATTCTTAGTCTCTCATAGGTGTGTGTTGACTGAAACCTATAGTTTAGGAGTAGTGGTTTGCTATTTTTGACTTTTCTGAGCTAGATTTCTTAGCCTTTCATAGGTTTGTGTTGTCTGAAACTTATGATTTGAGGTGTGTAATTTGCTAGTTGGTCCTTTCAGAGCTAGGATTCTTAGTCTCTCATAGGTGTGTGTTGACTGAAACCTATAGTTTAGGATGAGTGGTTTGCTATTTTTGACTTTTCTGAGCTAGATTTCTTAGCCTTTCATAGGTGTGTGTTGTCAGAAAATTATGATTTGAAGTGTGTAATTTGCTATTTTTGACTTTTCAGAGCTAGGATTCTTAGACTCTCATAGGTATTTGTTGTCTGAAGCCTATAGTTTGGGATGAATAGTTTGCTATTTCAGGCTTTTCTGAGCTAAGGTTTCCTAGTATTTCGTAGGTGTGTGATGACTGAAACTTATGTTTTGAGGTGCGTAATTTGCTATTTCCGGTTTTTCTAAGCTAGATTTCTTAGTCTTTCGTTGGTGTGTGTTGTCTGAAACCTATGATTTGGGATGGGTGGATTGCTATTTTTGACAATCCTGAGCTCGATCTCTTAGCGTATCATATGTTTTTGTTGTCCGAAACCTACGATTTGGGATGTTTAATTTGCTGTTTTTGACTTTTCTGAGCTAGATTTCTTAGTCACTCATAGGTGTGTGTTGTCTGAAACCTATAGTTTGGGATGAGTAGGTTACCTTTTCAGGCTTTTCTGAGCTAAGGTTTCTTAGTATTTCGTAGGTGTGTGCTGTCTGAAACTTATGATTTGAGGTGTGTAATTTGCTATTTCCGACTTTTACTAGCCAGATTTCTTAGTCATTGCTAGGTGTGTGGTGTCTGAAACCTATGATTTGGGATGTGTGGGATGCTATTTTTGACTTTTCTGAGCTAGGTTTCTTTGCCTTTCATAGGTGTGTGCTGTCAGAAAATTATGATTTGGGATTTGTAGTTTGCTTTTTGGACTGATCAGAGCTAGTAATCATAGTCCCTCCTAGGTGTTTATTGTCTGAAGCCTATAGTTTGGGATTAGTAGTTGGCTATTTCAGGCTTTCTTGAACTCGGCTTTTCAAAATATCGTAGGCGAATGTTGACTAAAAATTACGATTTGGGATATGTAAATTACTATTTTGGGCTTTTCTGATCTAGATATCTTAGTCTTTCGTTGATGTGTGTTGTCTGAAACCTATGATTTGGGAGGGGTGGTTTGCTATTTTTGACTTTTCTGAGCTGGATTTCTTAGCCTTTCATAGGCGAGTGTTGTCTGAAACTTATGATTTGGGATGGTTAATTTGCTATTTCCGGCTTTTCTGAGCTAGATTTCTTAGCCTTTTATAGGTGTGTGGTGTCAGAAAATTATGATTTGGGATATGCAGTTTGCTATTAGGACTTTTCAGAGCTAGGATTCTTAGTCCATCATAGGTATTTGTTGTCTGAAACCTATAGTTTGGGATGAGTAGTTTGCTATTTCAGGCTTTTAAGAGCTAAGTTTCTTAGCCTTTCGTTGGTGTTTGTGGACTGAAACTTATTTTTTGAGATGTGTAATTTGCTATTTCCGACTTTTCATAACCAGATTTCTTAGTCTTTTGTTGGTGTGTGTTGTCTGAAACCTATGATTTGGGATGAGTGGTTTGCTATTTTTGACTTTTCTGAGCTAGATTTCTTCGTTTTTCATAGGTGTGTGTTGTCTGAAACTTATTATTTGAGGTGTGTAATTTGCTTGTTGGATTTCTCGGAGCTAAGAATCTTAGTCTCTCATACGCGTCTGTTTGCTGAAACTTCTAGTTTGAGATGACTAATTTGTTATTTCAGACTTTTCTGATCTAAGGTTTCCTAGTATTTCGTAGGTGAATATTGTCCGAAACTTATGATTTGGGATATGTAAATTACTATTTGGGCTTTTCTAAGCTTGATTTCTTAGTCTTTCGTAGGTGTGTTTTGTCTGAAACCTTTGATTTGTGATAGGTGGTTTTCTATTTTTGACTTTTCTGTGCTTTATTTCTTAGCCCTTCTTAGGTGTGTGTTGTCTGAAACCTTTGGTTTGGGATGGTTAATTTGCTATTTTTGACTTTTCTGAGCTAGGTTTCTTAGCCATTCATAGGTGTGTGTTGTCAGAAAATTATGATTGGGGATGTGTAGTTTGCTATTTGGACTTTTCAGAGCTAGAATTCTTAGTCCATCATAGGTATTTGTTGTCTGAAACTTCTAGTTTGGGATGAATAGTTTGCTATTTCAGGCTTTTCTGAGCTAAGGTTTCTTAGTATTTCGTAGGTGTGTATTGTCTGAAACTTATGATTTGGGGTGTGTAATTTGCTATTTCCGACTTTTCATAGCCAGATTTCATAGTCTTTCGTAGGTGTGTGTTGTCTGAAACCTATGATTTGGGATGTGTGGCTTGCTATTTTTTGACCTTTCTGAGCTAGATTTCTTAGCCTTTCATAGGTGTGTGTTGACTGAAACCTATGATTTGAGATGAGTGGTTTGCTATTTTTGACTTTTCTGAGCTAGATTTCATAGCCTTTCATAGGTGTGTGTTGTCAGAAAATTATGATTTGGGAGGTGTAGTTTGCTTTTTGAACTTTTTAGAGCTAGGATTCTTAGTCCCTCATAGGTGTTTGTTGTCTGAAACTTCTTGTTTGGGATGAGTAGTTGGCTATTTCAGGCTTTTCTGAGCTAAGGTTTCTTAGTATTTCGTTGGTTAATATTGTCTGAAACTTATGAATTGGGATATGTGAATTACTATTTCGGGCTTTTTTAAGCTAGATTTCTTAGTCTTTCGTTGGTGTGTGTTGTCTGAAACCTATGATTTGGGATGTGTGGGTTGCTATTTTTTGACTTTTTCTGAGCTGGATTTCTTAGCCTTTCATAGGTGTGTGTTGACTGAAACCTATGATTTGGGATGAGTGGTTTTCTATTTTTTGACTTTTCTGAGCTAGATTTCTTAGCCTTTCATAGGTGTGTGCTGTCAGAAAATTATGATTTGGGATTTGTAGTTTTCCTTTTTGACTTTTCAGAGCTAGGATTCTTAGTCCCTCATAGGTGTTTGTTGTCTGAAATCTACAGTTTGGGATGAGTAGTTGGCTATTTCAGGCTTTTCTGAGCTAAGGTTTCTTAGTATTTTGTAGGTGTGTGCTGTCTGAAACTTATGGTTTGAGGTTTGTAATTTGCTATTTCCGACATGATCAATTCTATTTCTCCAAAATAATATAAAAAGTTTCCACTTCAGTTCAGATTTTTCTCAAAGAGATGAAAAAATTTAAAATACTGTTCCAAATTTTTCAATGAAGATAGAAAAGTTCAAGTTCTCTTCTGAATTTTACCAAAGAACACAATTCAATTCTAATTTCTCCAGAGAAAATATAAAGGTTCCACTTCAGTTCTAAGTTCACCAAGACATAAAAAGTTTAAAGTTTATTTCAAATTTTTCCGTAGAAGATAGGAAAAGTTATAGTATGATTTGTGATTATTTTCCATGAAGATAAAAAGTTTCACTTTAATTCTAAATTTTCTTAAATTCAGTTCCGACTTTTCTCTAAGAGATGAAAAAATTTAAAATACTGTTCCAAATTTTTCAAAGAAGATAGAAAAGTTCAAGTTCTCTTTTGAATTTTACCAAAGAACAAAATTCAATTCTAATTTCTCTAGAGAAAATAAGAATCTTCCATTTCAGTTTCAAGTTCACCAAGACATAAAAAATTTAAAGTTTTCATCTATTTTCATCTAAATTTAAAGTTTTTTAAAGAATTTAAAAAATTCTAAATTTTCTTAAATTCAATTCCGACCTTTCTCAAAGAGATGAAAAAATTTAAAGTTCTGTTCCAAATATTTTCTCGGAAGAAGAAAAGTTCAACTTCGATTCTGAATTTTCTCAATGAAAAATAAATAAATTAATGATCAATTCTATTTTCCCAAAAATAACATAAAAATTTCCACTTCAGTTCAGTTTTTTTCTCAAGGAGATGAAGAAATTTAAAGTTCTGTTCCAAATTTTTCATAGAAGATAGGGAAAGTTATACTTTGATCGTGAATATTCAAGTTCTATTCTGAATTTTACCAAAGAACGCAATTCAATTCTAATTTCCCCAATAAAAAATTTGAAGTTCAGTTCTAAATTTTTCCGTAGAAGATAGGAAAAGTTATATTATGATTGTGATTATTTTCCATGAAGATAAAAAGTTTCACTTTAATTATAAATTTTCTTAAATTCAATTCCGACCTTTCTCAAAGAGATGAAAAAATTTAAAGTTCTGTTCCAAATATTTTCTCGGAAGAAGAAAAGTTCAGCTTCGATTCTGAATTTTCTCAATGAAAAGGAAATAGGTTATTGATCAAATCTATTTTCCCAAAATAACATAAAAATT